>NC_081402.1:2723827-2961327 GCF_030684315.1 Stegostoma tigrinum
ACAGGGGCTGAATGGTCTACTGTAGTTCGTAAACCATTGCTGCCCGCCTGCAGCTTTTTTTCCACCTTCTGACTTCTTCAGTGACTAACTCACCTGAATTCCACCAAGGCCTGTCCCACGATTGACAGGGCACAAGACGTGAGTGTGATGGAATACTCCCCACTTGCCTGGACGGGTTCTGCTCCTACAAACTCAAAGCGTGACACCATCCAGCAATACCTCTTTTGATGTGTTCACTCCCACCTACAACACTCCCTCCATCACTGGCATGTGGCGGCAGCAGTGCGTATCGTTTCGAGACACACGTCAGTGAGTTGCCAGGGCTCCTCTGACAGCATCTTCCAAACCTGCCACTACTCCCTGCAAGAACAAGGGCAGCAGACACAGGGGGCACATGAGCTCCCTCAAGTTCCACTCTGAACAAACGCACGTCACCATCCACCACCCATCCTGACTTGGAACAGTATTGGCCAATCCTTTGCTGTTGCTGGATCAAGTTCCTGGAACTCCCTCCCTAACAGGCACTGCAGGTGTCCCCACATCACACGGGATTGCAGCAGTTTGAAAAGGCAGTGCCACCTACGGGGCAGCAGTTAGTGATGGGCAGTGAACGCTGGAGATGTACGCATCCAGTGAAAGATTGAAAATTTTCCTCTCTCAACATCACTCTTGCATTCTGTAATGGAATTGTATGTCTCATTTTTAAACATCCTGCAGTGACAGAACCCCCCTGTTTATAGTTGCCAAGCAACTGGAAATGTGTTTTCCACATCTACCTCATTGAAGTCTCCTTTGTAATTCCATCACAGTCTATACTGGGAACTTAGATTTGTGGAGGGGTTCTGTCGGTCAGAGTGTTAAGGGAATATTGTCCCCTGGAATATTTTTAGTGTTCAGTTGACGTGCAATTTCTGCAACTGCCTTGTTCACGTGTGACGGTCTGTCTCCCGATCTTCTTCCTATGCTCATTTTGTCATTCGCTATCATTCTTTCTCGGTGTTCAGTTCCAGAACAAACTTGCCTTCGCCGATACTAGAGAGGTGGTCCAGGATTCAGAAAATCCGGTAAGAATCTGTTTCTCAAATACTCAAGCTCTGCTGGAGGGTCGCTGCCGGAGGGTCAGTGCCAGGGCTGCGCGGCGCTGCCGGAGAGGGTCAGTACTGAGGGAGGGCTGCAGTGTTGGTGAGAACATCACCTCAGCCTTTGAGACACCATCACCTCTGGTGTATTTGCAAGGGGCACCTGCTGACTGTCTCCTCCTGATAATTATCATTCCCTGTCTCGCCAGCTGGCTGTGCTGTTTGCTCGGGAAAGAGGTCTCCAGGCAGAGCTAAGTGTCCAAAAGAACAGAACCCCAAAACGTGAGTAGACCATGAAGCAGGAGCCAGAACAGATGAGCAAATTTAAAGCAAATGGTGTGCACTGCTGGGAAGGAGGGAAGGGAGACTTTTGGAACTTTTTGTCATCAATCCCCTGCTTAGACAATCCACTAGGAATTAGTGGAGCAGCTGTGGACACCTAAACCTACTGAAGGAGTTACAAACCTTGGAGAGAGCACAGCATAGATTTCCCAATGCTGTACCAGATTTCAAGGGGTGAAATGATAAGGGAAGATTAAACATAGGTTGGGAATCTGGAGCTTGGAAGGTGTGGGAAACAGCCTAAAATCGACAGCCAGAACCTTTCAGAAGCGCCATTTGGAAACACTTGACACACAATGTTTGGGCAAGTGGTTAAAAGATTGAAAGTTTTTCCTCTCTTTCTACCATCATTCCTGCAGCCTGTAGTGGAATTGCGGGGTCTCACTTTTAAACATGCTACAGTGAGAGTCTTGTCTTCATGGCCCCTTATTTATACTTGCCAGGTGACTGGAAATGTGTTCTCCACATCTACCTCTTTGAAGTCCCCTTTGTAATTCCATCACAGACCATACTGCAGTAGACACACAATGTTTCAACTTAGGGTTGTGAGGTGGATGGTACAGTTTGGAACTCTCCTGCAAGTGGCACTTTAAGCCTGGTCTGTTAGTCTTAAATCCAAGCGGTTGAGAGATTTATGTTAACCAAAAGCACTGAGCAATTATGGAGCAAAGGCAGTATGTGTACAAAGTTAGCTCACACATCAATCGTGATCATTTTGAATGGTGGGCCATGTTGAAGGACGGGGCTGAAAGGAGCAAGAAGAGGCCCAATCTTGTCAGATTTTATGTTTCATTTTGTTTTTTAATGTTTCTGTTCTGTAGCTCTATTGGCCAACCATGAGGTGTTGACTTGTTTGGGGAAGCAAGAGGTGAGATCATTTTCTTTACCATGAATTACATATTTTCAGTGTGTTGAAAGAGTTTTGCTCTGTAGCTTACCCTGTACTGTAGCTGTCCTGGGAGTGTTTGATGGAAACAGTATTAAAGGACATTTACTTTCAGTTTGGAAGAGTAGGGAAAGCTTTACTTTGTATCTAACACTGTGCTGTTACTGCTCTGGGAATGTTTGTTGGGGACTGTATTGAGGGACGTTTATGTTAATTTTTAAATGAGTAGAGGCAACTTTACCCTGTACCTAACCCTGTGCTGTACCTGCCCTGGAAGTGTTTATGGGGACAGTGTAGTTTTATTTCCAGTTTAAAAGAAATGAGGGAGCTTTACTGTGTACCTACTTCATCCTCTATCTGTCCTGGGAATGTTTGATGGGGACACTGTGAAGGGAGCTATAATTTCAGGTCAAAAGGGTACAGCAAACTTTACCTGTATTTTAAGGAAGCTTCAGTCTCTGTCTAGCCCATTTGGACTTTACCCTCTGTCTAGCCGGCATACGATAATAGGGCGAGCTGTTGGTTACTGTTGTATCAGAGATAATGGGAACTGCAGATGCTGGAGAATCCAAGATAACAAAGTGTGGAGCTGGATGAACACAGCAGGCCAAGCAGCATCTCAGGAGCACAAAAGCTGACGTTTCGGGCCTAGACCCTTCATCAGATGACCCCTGTCTGATGAAGGGTCGAGGCCCGAAACATCAGCTTTTGTGCTCCTGAGATGCTGCTTGGCCTGTTGTGTTCATCCAGCTACACACTTTTTGTTATCTTGGTTACTGCGTCTTTTCATAACCTACCTGTCTGCTCTGTCAGTTACAGAATACAGTCAAACAACTGGAGATGATCCTGTCTTGCGTTAGAGCAAAGAAGAAATCCTTACAGGAGGAGTTGGAGAGGTATGTCAGAGATAATTCTGCTCTTTATTCCCTGCCCTCTCACCAGCTTGGTTCAGTTTGTGGGTGTCCCGACTGAGTTGCTGCAGGCCATTGAGTCTCGGGCTGTGATGGCCCCAGAGCTAAACGCACTGTAAATATACGCTAGTAGGTGACAAATCCCAGAGAGATTTATGACTAGAGGGTGCTTCTCGAGTACTCTCTGGGCAAGGAGATAGAAGGGGTAAACTGCTGACAACAGCTTCCCAGCGTCTTCAGCCCACGGAGGAGGGATAGTACATTACTGCGAGAACTGAGCAGCAGTCCGTGACGGTTCCCCACACTGTCTCTCAAACGAGCTGGATGGAGTGTAAAAACAGTAAGGTCCATGTTCATAAATGGAACAGATGGCAAATTAGAATAGAGGCATCCAATGGACCTGCAGAGGAATCAACCATGATCTTGTTAAATGAGCAGCTGGCTGAATGGGCCTCCTCCTGTTCCTGTGTAACAGCCTCAAAGAGAAGGCTAAGCGGCCTCAAACTCATACTTTTCAAGATCCTCTTTTCTCCCGGGACACTTTTTTTTTGCAGGGAGCAGAAGTGGCTTGATGAACAGCTGGAGTTGGAAAAGACCGTGCAGGAGCGATTTGACCATCAGCCGGACTTCCGTGTTATCACCAAGAACAGGTGAGGGACAGACCCTTGAGACGGGATATGCTGGATATTGAGTGCGTTATACTGTCTTCCACACCACCCCCAACCATTCTGCCCCTTTTCATGTATAGTTCCACCACCACACTATCAGCATGGAGGAGAGGGCACTGTTGGAGGGTCAGTGCTGTGGAAGTGCTGTGCTGTTGGAGAGTCAATGCCAAGAGAATGCCACGCTGTGTTGTTGATAAACCTCAGGCCACTGTTTGTGCTCAAGTGCGTCCCAGCGTCGTTTGTGGTGGAAGAGTGGGGAGCTGGGTGAATTATCTTGATGTTGTTAGGCCAGTGTTTATCCGTGAGGCAGCACTGTTTTTATCAGTTGTTCAGCTCCTCATTTGGGTGCAGACTGCCTAATGCCTTAGTTGATTTCCTCTGCTCTCCCTTCCTGTACCTTAGCGAGCTCCAGAAGTTGAAAAGCCGCTTGGAGAAGGTGATTAATCGGAAGGATGAGCTCCTGTCTGCTCTCGGAAAATTCTTGGATGTGCATTACCCTCCCCCCAGTGAGACAGACACTCAGTCAAAGACGGTGGTAAGCATTGGGTGCTGGACCCGAGAGTGGGAGCAGGAGACTGCTATTTGTCTCATTGACCCTGCTTTTGCATTCAGTTTGATGGTGACTTATATTGGGCTTCAAATCTGCTTATGCTCTCGATTTCTTTGATGTCCAAAAATTGCGGATAGAGCTTCCATGTCCTCCAGGGTGGAGAATGCCAAAGAATCATCATCCTCTGAGTGAAAACATTTCTCCCCAGCTGAGTCATCCTGAGATTGTGCCCTCCCCTGTGTTTTAGATTTCCCAACCAGTCGGCATGATCTCTCGGCCTTTCCCCTGTCGAAGTCCCTTCAAATTCTTGTGGCCTCAAAGATTATTCCCTCTTTTGATTTTTTTTTAAAATTTTTTGGTTTGATTTATTGTCTCATGCACCTAGGTATGGTGAAATGTTTTGTTTTGCGTGCAGTACAGGCAGATTGTACCGTACAAGTTGCGTTAGTGTAATAGAACAGAGTGAGGAATACAAAGTTTTAACTGTCGAGAAGGTGCACAGACAGTGAGGTTAACGTTAAATTTAAAATTTGAGAGGTCAGTTCAGGAGTCTAATAGCAGCAGGGAAGAAGCTATCTTTGAATCTGTTGGTACGTGTGTTTAAGCTTTTGTATCTTCAGCACTGTGATCTTGAGTGTCTGCAGGGCAGAAACTCCATCTGCATGTGCAGAGAGCTACATCGGGCACTTTCTGCCCGGTTTTCCTGCACCTTCAGTTTTAATTTCAGTGTTTGGTTAGTCAGTCTCGGAGAATGCCTGAGGGTTATTGCACTACACCTCCCCCAGTACTGATGCAATCTGCTCAACATACACCTCACAGTGTTAGACGGCGTTTGCCTCTGTGTTGAGTGTTTGCTGTGCCCTGGTCAGTGCACACCTTGACCATTTGATAGATAATGGGTTTCTCAGAAAATTGTTGTTATAGAAATGCAGGGGAGAGGCCATTTGGCCCATCGGCTATGGCCATCCAAATCTGTAATTAACTTAGTTGCATTTCCATGCCTTCTCCCTGTAAGTTAGCCCGGTGGGTTGTTCTTTTCTGAATAACTACACAATTACATCTTGAAAGCATCAGAAGCTTCGCCTCACTCCATGCTTTCAGGCAGCGTGTTCCACACCCTAACTACTCGCAGCATGAAAGCCTTTCTCCTCATGTTGCCCTTCAATCCTTGTCCTCTCTGACTCCCAATCCTTGTCCACTAACAGGAATGGTTTCTCCCTTTCCGCTGTGTTCCAGGCCCGTCCCTGAATTTTGAACACCTCACTTAAATGCCTGTCCTGTTGTTCTCTTCCAAGGACAGCATTCCCAGTTTCTTCACTGCCCACATTGTTGAGGCCCCTAGGGACTGGAACTGTACAATCCTGGTTGATTTCATCTTGGTGTCAACCCTACTTTCTTGCCTGCTCTTCATGACCCTTTGACCTCATCTAAAGAATAATAACAAATCAGCAATTACTGCAAAAACTCAGCAGGTCCAGCTGCATGTATGGAGAGAAAGTAGAGTTAACGTTTCAGGTCCAGTGACAGTTCTTCAGAACTAATTAAAGAGCTGTCTACCTCCTCCTCGATGTCCTGGCATCCACTGGGGGGATTCCACAGATTCATGACCCTTTTGAAAGAAGTAATTTTTCTTCATCTCTGTTTTAAATCTGCTACCCTTTATGATAAAACTCTGATTTCTTGTTCTACGTTGCCTGACAAGGAGAAATACCGAGTTTATAACTACGTTGAAATCACCTTTAGCATTTTAATTATCCCGATTTTAAATCTACTTTCATCTTTCTCCAGAGAGTATAGGCTTAAATTATGCAATTTCTTTTTACAAAACGAGCCCCTCATCTCTGAAATCAATGTAGTTAGCCTGCTGTGAGATGCTTCCAATTCCAATACATTCCCCCTCAAGTAAAAGGACCGAAACTGTATGCAAAACCCATTGGACCCACCAGTTTCTTATGCGGTTGTAGTAATACGTCCCTATTAAGAAAGGTCCAGACCTGAAATGTCAGCTTTCTTGCTGCTCTGATGCTGCTTTGCCTGCTGTGTTCATCCAGCTCTACATCTACGCTCCTATTTTCATACTGTTTTCCTTTAGCAATAAATTCACAAATTCCACTTGCCTTTTGTATTACCTGCTATGCACAGATGCTACTTTCCTGATATTCATGGAGTAAGACACCCACATCCCTCAGCGCATTCTGAATTTTGTCATTCCTGGGAGAAGCTTTCTATTTTGCATATTTCACATTCCAAAAACATATCTGCAATCCTTGCATGACCTAGTCTCCATCAAAACATTTCAGCCTCGATGTATTCTTCAACTGTCAGCTTTGAGTTCCTATTACAGTGAAGTGACACTAGGTGAACTGCTGACTTAAAGGGCCAGTCCAGATGCGATAAGCCAAAAGCCGGTTGCTTTATGAGGTGCTGGGGTAGTGAGGGAAGCAGGTTCCGGCTTAAGGACCATCATTAACCCTTGTATGACTTCTTGCTTTCCAGAGATTGGCCGCTGAGAGAGATAAAGGCTCAACCAACTTCATCACGCTTCATGAGATCCTTGAGGTGGGTATTGTGGCCAATGGGGTGGGTGGGGACATTGGGGGAGTTTTGCAGTTTTCTGCAGGCTACTGTGGGATTGGAGGTTTGGCCTGGGGCTGGTAACCACCTCCTGTGCTTCCAATGTGAGTCGAGACTGACCCTCCCAGACTGTGATCAAGACTGGGGATAACTCTGGTTTAAATGCCTCTGTCAGTGCATTACACCCTCAGTACCGCATTGGGGGTCGTTGGGTCTAGATTTGGTATGCAAAGCACCTACGTATTAGGTACAGAGACCAGCCTTAGAGCTAACATGCAACTATTGCACAGTACAGTGAGTAGATATTTCTTTCTGCAGGAGCATTAATCAAACAAAATCTAACTGTCGTCTGCTCAAGGAGGTTGAATTTTAAGCAGTATCTCAATGCATGAGATAGCGAGGGAGAGACACCTGGGAGGGTTTTACAGATGGAATTCCAGATATTAGGGCCCAGTGTAGCTCAAGGCACGACTGGACTGGTAGAATGATAAAATCGTGGAATGTGAAAGTGACCAGAATTGGACAAGCACAGACTTCTCAGAATAGAAGGAGGTGAGCAGAGACGAGGATGGAGGAGTGTAGGGGGCTGGGGAAGATGACGGAGATAGGGAGCGGCTATAGGGGGCCGGATGGGGCGTGATGGCGACAGGGAGGTGTTGTGGGGGGGTGGGCCCTTCCAGTTTGTTCCGTGCAGTGGAGTTAGTGACGGATGAATGAGTGAAAGGGACTCTGTGAGCATTAGGGTATCAAATTTTGGGGCAGGGGTTAGTTTTGTGTTACTTTGCTGGAGGCTGGGAAGCCAGTCAGCAGCACATTGGCGTTTTAAACATTGGAGGAGGCGTTACTTTGTCAACAAGAAGACCTTCAGCCGGTCCATCTTTGAATGCTGCCCACTCTGTCAGGTCCTTGTTGTATGGTTTGGATTTGATCAACGTCTGAGTGCAGCCTGACCCCCATCCGCACGTGTCTTTGTGTGTCTGCCTCTTTCTCTCTCTCAGTGCCTCATCAGCAAGGCCATGAAGAGTCCTCACGATCCCTACCTGGAGCTGGATGATACTTTCTGGCCACCCTTCATCGAAGCCCTGCTGCGTTACGGGGTGGTCCTACGTCACCCTGACGACCCCCACCGAATCCGCCTGGAGGAGTTCGACCAGTAGCTGGAGGCGGGGGCCTGGGAGCATGCTTCCGGCCAAATCTTGAGTCCCCTCACCCTCTCCCGACAGCCATCAGCGCTGGACTGATCTTGCCATCTCCCAGCCCTGCTCCTCTCCTCCTGTCTGGCTATGCCTGCCTGGACACAATGGGTGGGAGCCCATTTCCCCTCACCTTGTCTATCTCCGCCAATTCTGGACAGTTTGAGTGTGTATGCCATCTGTTACCCCCTCTGCCCCCTGGGAGTCCCTAACGTGAGCTGCTTTGTCCGGTAGTTCTTCCATCTACGTCTGCAGGCGACATGTGGACCATATTGTTACAGGATGGACAAATCGCCCCTCACCTCCCAGGATCCGTTTCCCATTGCTTATGAGTGAGGCAAGAGCGAAACCCTTCACCAATGGAGACAGCTCTGCACTGTCGCACAGTAGAAGACTTGTTGCCGGACGATCCTTGCTCCCAGACCCTGCTGTCCTGTGCTGCGGAATGTTCTGAGATGCGGCCGTGCAGCCAGCGACACCGATTCACAGCACCACCCCCCCACCCCCAACCCACACCGGTGTGCCACATACTGACGACTCTACCGTGACCTTGCAAAATTCCTCCTGATGTATTGTTCATTAAAGTTTTTGTAACATGACTTTGCCTCCTGCTTTCCACTTTTTGATTTCTGAAAGGCCGGCAGACTTTTGTGTCGGCTGAGTTGGGAGGTGTCACTGAATCTGAGGAATTTACAGATTAAACACTGTCCTCATCGAACGCTTCCAGGCTTAGCACAGGGACAGAAACAGAAAAGAGCTCCTTCTGGGTGATGGTGAAGGAATGGCTGATGTTGTTCTGAGTAGCGGTGGTGTGTGTCGTGTGAAGGCTCAGAGGAACCTGAAGGGGGTGGTTTTCCTCCACCTGTGGCTGCTGCCCTTCTCGCAGGTGTATTTGGAAGTTGCTGCTGGAGGTGCCTCTATACTTGCACTATATCTTGTAGAGTGTACACACTGCTGCCACTGTGCATCAGGGTGGACGGAGCGAGTGATGCAGATAGGGATTAGCATGTCAGTCATGTGGGGGAATAGGTGCTTTTTCCACACTAATATTTATTCTTCAGCTTGAACCAATTCAAAACTGTTGATTGTGGTCACTCTAATGCATTCCAGAGCTTGACCCAGCTCGTTGCATGAAAGTGTTTCTTCCTGTGTCTGCCCTTTGGCTAATTCCCATCAATCTGTGTCCCCTTTTGACGCTCAATCCTTCCAACAACAGGAATGGTTTTTCCCCCTCTGCTCTGGCTGTGACCCCTCCCGCACTCTGAGTCAGACTCTCTGTTTTTCTCTTGAACTTTGAGGAATTTCACCTGATGAATGTGCAGTTCTCTGAAAGCTTGTGATTTCAAACAAACCTGTTGGACTATAACCTGGTTTCATGAGACCTCTGACTTTGTCCACCCCAGTCCAACTCTGGCACCTGTACCTCATGGCTTCTCTGAGGAGAACAGTTCCAGCTTTTCCAGAAGCTGTTCACTTTGCTCAAATCGGTCATCTCTGGAACCTTTAACGGGGATCTTTCTATTGCCCATTTTATGTTCCAGAAAACAACTGCCATCCTTGTGCTGTAGGCAGTTTTTGCCAGAACATTCAAACCTAACTATGTTCTTTTATCGTTAGCTTAGAGTATATCTAAAAGGAGAGAGGCATTGTTGTCCAATTAGCCAGTGTTGCACCTGCAGTGTTATCATTGGAGTGGGTGGGAGGAGAGAGCGCAAATCACAGAATGCTAATAGCCATGATGCAGGAGGAGCCATTCAGACGATAGTACTCAGTTCTGTTACCAAGTTCCTGCCTTTTCCCCATTCCTCTGCACACCGTTACTACCCCACGAAAGATCCAATGATCTCCTCAATTGAACTTGCCTCCACCACATTTGCAGGCATCATTCTGTACCCTAACACTTCATTTGGTGAGTTTTTCTTGTTTCATTTGCACATCGCTTTAAATCTCCACCCTCTCATTCTTGTTTCTTTTATAAGCGGGAACAGCTTCTCCCTATCTACTCTGTTCAGCAGCCCCCGAGCCACTGGGCTTAGGAACAGAGACAGTGCCCACATCCTCTACCTATCCCTTCATTCTTGTCTATATATTTGAAGACAAATGGTGATGTGCAAATGTGTATTAGGGTGGGTAGATTGTGGGGGCTCGGCAGGGGAAGAATTTTGAGAAGATTTCTAGCTCAGGTTGAAGTTCTGGATGTGAGTTTGCTCGCTACAAATCTTCTCAAAACTCGCTAGCACCTATGGGCGCAATATGCTAAAACTGGCCCCAAGATGGGAAACCAGTGCCATCTGACAGAGTGCCACCCGCGAACAGCTGTACTTCCTGCATGAATGCCTAGGAAACAGGTACTTCCTAAAAGCTTCCAGTTCAGAGAGCAAACTCACATCCAGGGGACGAATTGCACAGCTTGAATGGGAATTTGTCTTGAATCACGTCTGCCCCAACTTGGTGACAGGTTCAAAGTGAATTGAAGGCTAAATCTCTGTCCATCATGAGCTCCCACATCATGTTGCTAGTGAATGTCCTGTTGTAATTCAGGGAAGTGTGGGTGTCTCTGATGAATTGCGTGTTTTGGATGTGAATGATGTTGCCAAGGAAAAAGATAATCCACCTGGATTCTGGGGAGGTGAACCCACTAATGGCCCGCTTCTGCCTCTCCTCAGCGCTGACCCTCTGTCAGTGCGGTGCTCCCTCAGCGCTGACCCTCTGTCAGTGCGGTGCTCCCTCAGTGCTGGCCCTCGCTCAGTGCCTGCTTTTTTTGGCTCTGACCTCTGATAATAATGCTACATCACCTTTCCTTCCTTCCTGTCTTTCAAAAATTCAAGCATCCCTGAATGTTAAGCTCCCAGTTCTGATCTCCTTGTAGCCATGTCTCCATAAAGGCAGGGGAATTATATTAGTTTATCTTGAATGTGCCGACAATTTGTCTACCCTTATTCAAATGCTTCATATATTTAGGCTTTGTCTCTTTGCAAGTTTCAGTCATCGTAGTGTTTCTTTGGCCTTATTTGCCTGTTGCCATTGACAGTTCTGAGGAAGGGTCACTAGACCCAAAGTGTTGACTCTGATTTTTCTCCACAGTTGCTGCCAGACCTGCTGAGGTTCTCCAGCAATTTCTGTTTTGAATGTAGAACAGTGTAGCACAGTATAGGCCCTTAGGCCCACGATGTTGTGCTGACCTATTATCGGTTCGCCATTGATTACCCTTGTCCATGGGTTTTTTTTGCATTTTACTGTATTAATTTCTTTTCTTTCCCCTCTTTACCTTCTCATTCTGCTTAGGTTTCCACACCCCTGCTATTCTAGCTTAAACCTGCCCCATTTCGTCTGCTCCCTTTAGCTCCAACAACCTTATCTAATTCCTTGAAAGCATTCGGCCTCAAGTGCTGTCTGTGGCAGAGAGTTCCATTGGCTCAGTACTCTGCGCAAAGACTCATCTCATCTCAGTCCTCAGTGTCCTGCCCTGTTATCTTCAGACTGTGACTCACTAGCTCTCCTGTCACTGTCTCTATTCATCCTCCTCCATCTCGTTCAATTAATTCCTGTTTCCTTCTTTCTGTCTCTCTCCACTTTTCTGCCTCCGTCCTCTGGTCCCTTGTGCCCTCTTTCCTCTCCTCTGTATGCCTCTGTCTCTCTCCCCTCTCCACTATACCCTGTCTTCTCATTCTCTCTCCTCCCCTGTTCTCTCAATCTCCTCCCCCCTTTCCTCTTTATCTCTCTTCTCCTGTCCCATCTTCCTCTCTCATTTCTTCTGTACTCTCCTCTGTCTCCTTGTCTCCTCTCTACTCCTCTCTGTCATCTCTCCTTCCCTCTTGTCCGCTCTCTCAGCACAGAGCTCTAGGGGATGAGTATTGAAGTGGAAAGTACTTTAATATTAATTGGTAATGGTAACGTTAGCCCAGAGGGTGGTGTGTATTTGCCATTCAGAAAACCACTGACTAATCCTCACAGTGAAGTTAATGTGGACAGTATGAGTGTCTCAAACACAGTGCAGTTCGATCCAGAGTAAAACTCCCCTAGGCAGTCCCTAAATCGAACACCTTACCCTCAACAACCTATCCTTCAACTGCTCCCACATCCTACAAGTTAAAGGGATTGATATGGACACCTGTTTGGGTCCAAGCTATGCTTATCATTTTCATAGTATACGTGGAACAGTCCCACTTCTACTGTTACACTGGCACCATCCCTCACCTCTTCTGTGGCTACATTAAAAGAAAATCCTGATGCAGGGCCCCAACCTGAAATGTCGAACTTCCTGCTCCTCTGCTGTCTGACCCGCTGTGTTCCTCCAGCTCCACACTCTATTGACAAACACTCAGGGCAGGGACAGCATGGGTTTAGATACAGAGTAAAGCTCACTTTACACTGTCCCCAACAAACACTCCCAGGACAGGGATAGGTACAGGGTACGGCATCCTCTACGCCATCATCCCCAACAAACATTCCCAGATAGGGATTGCATGGAGTTAGATACAGTGTAAAGACCCATCTATTCATTTGAACATTAAAATAAAGTCTATACTGTCCCCATCAAGCATGCCCAGGAAAGTGTTAACAGCTGTGAGAATTTTTGTTATTCATCTAGCACTTTATAGTCCTTCCCCAATTAAAGGGCAGTTAAGAATCAATCACATTGCTGCACGCTGGAGTCCTATGTAGGCTCAGACTAACTAAGGATGGCAGACTTCCTTCCCTTAAGCACATGTGTGAACCAGATGGAATTTCCCATAATTAACAAGTTTCCTAAGGCTAGAGTCTTAGTTCCAGATGTTTTTATTGAATTCTTGTTCCACCGTAGCCAAGGAGGGTCTCCAGATCATAACCTGTGTCTCTAGATTAATAGTCTAGCAGTAATACAACCAGGAATGCCTACATCCCCCAAGTAAGTAAAGGTAGCACTCTGCCATTGCCCTAACCCACCCCCACCCCCACCTTTGACCACTGTACCTACGCTGGGAGCAGTTGTGGACTCACAATGGTGGGTGCATTAGCACTGAGCTATGTGTTGACCCTTCCCGAACCCACCACCTGACGACAACCTGCTCAAAGCCCCATGGAAGTGCTGCCGAATTGGTGGGTGTTGGCGATGCCAACTTCAGTAAAACAGTCAGCCCACCCTGCAGAAAAAAGGAGTGTTTGCAGGTGAAGAGAAACATAGCTGTTCAACCAGATATAAAGAATCTAAACCCCCCTGCCCCCACCTCCCGTGCCCCCAAAACCCTGCTAACTGACAGATCAAAGCCCCATGTTAGGACTGTTTCTCCTTCACTCTCCTCAAGGCTTGGTAAAGCCTCCTGAGGGCTAGGAAGGTGAGCATGGTGAGGGAGGCTGCAACAATGCCCGAGCACAATGCCACATCCAGGCTGTGGTAGGTGTACCAGGGCATGCCAAAGGAGGCAGGGCGCAGATGGGCAGCTCCGCCGTGCCGCAGGACAAACTCTACCCAGAACGCTGCACGTTGCAGTGGGGTCTGCGGCTGGTCACGGTGCAGGGCCGAGAGCCGGGCCATGGCCTCCCGGTACGAGGGCTGGTTCAGGACCTCGGTGAGGCCATCCAGCAGCTGCTGGGAATCCAGGTGGGCTACGTCCAGAGTGCGAGCAGCTCCCCGGCTCTCCAGCCGCACCAAGTTGTCATACTGGTCGAAGATCAGCGGCAGGCCCAACACAGGCACTCCGTGATAGATGGCTTCGTAGATGCCGTTGGTGCCACCGTGGGAGATAAAGACCCGGGTTCGGGGGTCTCCAAGGATGTCGTTCTGCGGTACCCAGTGCACCAGAAGGGTGTTGTTGCCCAAGTTAGCTGGCCTCTCGCCCTGATACTTCCAGATCACTCTCTGGGGCAGCTGGGCCAAAGCCTCAGCAATGATGGCTGCCAGCTGAGCGGGGAGCTGTGTCACAATGGTGCCCAGGGACATGAAGATGACCCCATGCTCGCCGGAGCCGCGGGCAAACTCCTCCAGGTCTGGTGGCAGTGGACGTGCTGGTCGGCAGTGCAACCCCCCCACGTAGACCACGTGGGGCATGGTAGGCCGTGGGAACTCGAAGACAAAGTCCACCTTCATCAGCCACAGGTCGGCACGCTGCATCAGTGCCTCGATGTCGGTCCCTGGCCCCAGGAACCGGTGGCACAGCTCCCTGTAGCTAGGGTAGATCAAGGCACCAGCCAACTTGATAGTGGTGAGGTAGTGTACGGCATTGGCCAGCCGCTGCAGAAAGGGCATGTTGTGGGTGTAGCATGAGCCCACCACGGGCACGTAGGAGGTGGGCGATGGGGCTATGAGGTAATGGCCATCACCGTTGGCCAACCAGCGGGTCTGATAGACCAGAGGCAGCTGCAAGTGATGGGCCAGCATTACCCCGGCTGGGAAGAAGGGATCGGTCAGCACCAGGGCAAAACTGGCAGCTCGCAGCTTTTCCATCAGCTGGCCATCCTCGAACAGGAGCCGAATGAACTCCCGCTGTTGGTGGTGAGTGTCCCACAACATCTTGCGGATGATCTGTGTGTTGCGTATGAAGGTGGTCAAGGTCCGCCCGCCCCGCAGGATCTCCAGCGATTCCAGCAAGAACTGTGACACCATCTGGTGGTCCTCCACAATGCCCAGCTTGCTGCGCATGGACACAGTGAAGCAGTGGAAGAGGGAGGGCTCCTCAGAGACGTACCAGCTGGAGGATGAGTGCAGCACGCTGATGTTGTGCCCACGATCATGCAGCTCCTCCAGGAGCAGGCGCATGCTGAGCCAGTGGCTGCCATCCACTGGTACCACCAGGATGTTGGAGCAGCAGGCCAGGGGATACAGCATTGACATCACCATGGCGATCTTCAGCCAGCTTCCCCAACTCTCCAAACTCCCACGAGCCATTGTCGGTGATGTCCAAACTCCTGTGGGCCATTTAAAACAAAAGCATCATTACAGACAACTGCGCAACTGGCTGACAGATTCAGGCACAAACGTGGGATTGGGTTCTTACCTGAGGATGGTCTCAGTGTGATGTCTCTGGCCTGGAAGTGTCTCCTGGGCCAGTGCAGAGAGAGCTTTACTGTATCCAACCCTGTACTGTCCCTCTCGTGGGAGTATTTGATGGGGGAGCGATGTAGAGGGAGCTTTGCTCTGTATCTAGTCCTGTGCTGTCCCTGTCCCGGTAGTGTTGGATAGAGACAGTATAGATGGAGCATGACTTTGTACCTAACCCCTTGATGTCCCTGTCCGTTGGAGTGTTTGAATGGGTCAGTGTAGAGGAGGCTTTACTCTCTATCTAACCCCATGATGCCCCTGTCCCTGGGAGTGTTTGAATGGGTCAGTGTAGAGGATGTTTGAATGGGTCAGTGTAGAGGAGGCTTTACTCTCTATCTAACCCCATGATGCCGCTGTCCCTGGGAGTGTTTGAATGGGTCAGTGTAGAGGATGTTCGAATGGGTCAGTGTAGAGGAGGCTTTACTCTCTATCTAACCCCATGATGTCCCTGTCCCTGGGAGTGTTTGAATGGGTCAGTGTAGAGGATGTTTGAATGGGTCAGTGTAGAGGAGGCTTTACTCTCTATCTAACCCCATGATGTCCTGTCCCTGTCCCTGTCCCTGGGAGTGTTTGAATGGGTCAGTGTAGAGGGTGTTCGAATGGGTCAGTGTAGAGGAGGCTTTACTCTCTATCTAACCCCATGATGCCGCTGTCCCTGGGAGTGTTTGAATGGGTCAGTGTAGAGGAGGCTTTACTCTCTATCTAACCCCATGATGTCCCTGTCCCTGGGAGTGTTTGAATGGGTCAGTGTAGAGGATGATCGAATGGGTCAGTGTAGAGGAGGCTTTACTCTCTATCTAACCCCATGATGTCCCTGTCCCTGGGAATGTTTGAATGGGTCAGTGTAGAGGGTGTTCGAATGGGTCAGTGTAGAGGAGGCTTTACTCTCTATCTAACCCCATGATGCCGCTGTCCCTGGGAGTGTTTGAATGGGTCAGTGTAGAGGATGTTCGAATGGGTCAGTGTAGAGGAGGCTTTACTCTCTATCTAACCCCATGATGCCGCTGTCCCTGGGAGTGTTTGAATGGGTCAGTGTAGAGGGTGTTCGAATGGGTCAGTGCAGAGGAGGCTTTACTCTCTATCTAACCCCATGATGCCCCTGTCCCTGGGAGTGTTTGATGGGGGAGAGTGTTGGGGAAGTTTTGTTTCCAGTTTAAAAGGGTAGAATTAGTAGAGGAGGCATTAGTCACAGAGTCATACAGACAGAAACAGACCCCTCAGTCCAACAGTTTCACACTGACATATTTCCAAACTAAACTAGTCCCACCTGCCTGAGTTTGACCCATATAGCTCCAAATATTTCTTATTCATGTACTTATCCAAACATAGAACATTACAGCACAGTACAGGCCCTTCGGCCCTCGATGTTGTGCTGACCTGTCATACCGATCTCAAGCCCATCTAACCTACACTATTCCATGTACGTCCATATGCTTGTCCAATGATGACTTAAATGTATCTAAAGTTGGCAAACCTACCACCATTGCAGGCAAAGCGTTCCATTCCCATACTACTGTCTGAGTAAAGAAACTACCTCTGACATCTGTCCAATATCTTTCACCCCTCAATTTAAAGCTATGCCCCCTCCTGCTCGCCATCACTATCCTAGGAAAAAGGCTCTCCCTATCCACCCTATCTAACCCTCTGATTATTTTATATGTCTCAATTAAGTCACCTCTCAACCTTCTTCTCTCTAATGAAAACAGCCTCAAGTCCCTCACCCTTTCCTCGTAAGACCTTCCCTCCATACCAGGCAACGTCCTAGTAAATCTCCTCTGCACCCTTTCCAAAGCTTCCACATCCTTCTTATAATGCGGTGATCAGAACTGTACACAATACTCCAAGTGCGGCCGCACCAGAGTTTTGTACAGCTTCACCATAACCTCTTGGTTCCGGAACTCGATCCCTCTATTAATAAAAGCTAAAACACTGTATGCCTTCTTAACAGCCCTGTCAACCGAGGTGGCAACTTTCAAGGATCTGTGTACATGGACACCGAGATCTCTCTACTCATCTACACTACAAAAAATATTACTATTAGTCCAGTACTTTGCCTTCTGGTTACTCCTACCAAAGTGCATCACCTCACACTTGTCTGCATTAAACTCCATTTGCCACCTCTCAGCCCAGCTCTGCAGCTTATCTATGTCTCTCTGCAACCTACAGCATCCCTCATCACTATCCACAACTCCACCGACCCTAGCGTCGTCTGCAAATTTACTAACCCATCCTTCTACGCCCTCATCCAGGTCATTTATAAAAATGACAAACAGCAGTGGACCCAACACCGACCCTTGCGGTACGCCACTAGTAACTGCGCTCCAGGATGAACATTTCCCATCAACGACCACCCTCTGTCTTCTTTCAGCAAGCCAATTTCCGATCCAAACTGCTATATCTCCCACAATCCCATTCCTCCGCATTTTGTACAATAGCCTATTGTGGGGAACCTTATCGAACGCCTTGCTGAAATTCATATACACCACATCAACCGGATTACTCTCATCTACCTGTTTGGTCACCTTCTCAAAGAACTAGGATACTATTCTACTGTCCCACATCATCGTAAACGAGAACAAAGATCAAAGTCAGCACAATTTCAGGGTCTGTCCTCAACTAGTTGACTTAAATTTCCCTATTAGTTCCAAAAATTTCTGAAACCCAACGTAAATTACAAAGATAACAAAGTGTGGGGCTGGATGAACGCAGCAGGCCAAGCAGCATCCCAGGAGCACAAAAGCCGACGCCTCGGGCCCGGACCCCTCATCAGAAAATTACAAATACTGCTAACATATGCCAGTTTTTGCTGCTGCAGATCTTACATCTTTTAAACATTGCAACTGTGCGTCTTGTGGCAGTTCACTCTTCACAACAACTACTGTGTGCCGAAAAAACATTGCCCCTCAAGCCCTTTTTAAAACATCTTCCTCTCATCTCAAAATATGCTCCTGGGTTTGAGCTCCCCCATCCTAGGGGGAGAAAACCCTTGCTGTTCACGTTATCGATGTCTCTTGTGATTTTATAAACCTCCATAAAGTTACTCCTCAGTTTCCAACATTCTCGTGAAAAAAGACCCAGCCTATCTTTTATTTTAACTCAAGCCCTTCACTCCTGGTAATTTTTTTCTGAACCCCCTCTAATTTAATAGTACCTTTCCTATCGCAGGGCGAAAATAACTGCACACAGTATTCCAGAAGAGGATTCACCAAAGTTCTGACATTGTAATTCCTATACTGAAAGGCCTGAGCAATGAAGGCAAGCATGCCAATCTTAATCACCCTATCTGCCTGTGATGCAAATTTCAAAGAACTTTGCACCTGAACCTCAAGGTCTGTCTGTTCTCGCAACACTACTCGCGGCTTGGTGGTTCCGTAGTTAGCACTGCAGCCTCACAGCACCAGTGACCCAGGTACGATTCCAGCCTCGGGCACTGTCCGTGTGGAGTTTGCACGTTCTCCCCGTGTCTGCATGGGTTTCCTCCGGGTGCTCCGGTTTCCTCCCACAGTCCAAAGATGCACAGGCTAGGTGGATTGGCCATGCTAAATTTTCCATAGTGTTCAGGGGTGTGTGGGTTATAGGGGAATGGGTCTGAGTGGGATGCTCGAAGGGGCGATATGGACTTGTTGGGCCGAAGGGCCTGTTTCCACACTGTAGGGAATCTAATCTAATCTACTCAGGACCCTACCGTAAGAGTAGAGAGTACTTTACTTTCAGTTTAACAGTGGTAGAGGTAAGTATACTCTGTGTCTAACCCTGTGGTGTCCCTGTCCTGGGAGTGTTTGAAGGGGACAGTGTAATGGGGACCTTTACTCTGTATCTAACCCCGTGCTGTCTCTCCCCTGGGAGTGCTGGATGTGGGGGCGTGGGGGTGCAGCAATGTCGAGAAAGCTTTACTTTCAATTTTAAAAGAGTAGCGGAAGCTTTACGCTGCCCAATGTTGTCTCTTTCCTGGGAGTGTTCGATGGGGACAATTCAGTGGGAGCATTACCATGTTTTGTGCTGTGCATCTCCTGGCAGTGTTTGAAGGGGGCAGTGTCAAGGGGGGCTTTACATTCAGTTTCAAAATAGAAGAGGGAGCTTTCCTCTGTATCAACTGATCTTGTCTTGGGAGTGTTGATGGGAACAACATATAGAGGCTTTATATCTAACGACATGGTGTACCTGCCCTGAGGGTGTGTGTCTGTTTTTTTACAGAGCTGATTTGATGAACATTTCCCCTATGTTCAATAACACTGCTACAGATGAGCTCACCGTTTTTTAAAATTGGATCTTACTGAGCAGGATATTGATGTTAGCTCATTTCACATCCACTGTGACTGTCTTATGGTGTACTGTTCTGTGTCAGATATTCTTTAAAGGGTGAGATATATCCATTGTAGAGCAAATTACTACAGATTCTGGAATCTGTACTGAAAACAGGAACTGCTGGAAATGACAGTGGGTCAGGCTGCATCGGTGGAGGGAGAGAAAGCTCATGTTTCAGTTTTGGATGACTTTTCATCGGATTTGGTTGTAAAGTGTATTGTCTCAAGATCAGATTTGTTCCCCCAGTTTGCGCTGTGATTCACCGGAGCATTGCAATATGCCGAGGACAGACAAGTGGACATGCAAACAGGATGCTGTGTCAAAATGACTGGCTACAGGGAGGTTGGGATCAGGAAAAATCATCTAGACTCAAAATATTAGGTTATTCTCCATCCAGTGATGTAACCGCTGTTACCTTGCAAGCTCAGTCAACTAGCTCCCATTTACTGGGAAGGTGTGGTGGAAACAGTTAGAGTTTCCGACCTCACTCAGTTCTTCTAATTCACAACCAGGCTAAGGCAAGCAGTTATAATGGGAACTGCAGATGCTGGAGAATCCAAGATAACAAAGTGTGGAGCTGGATGAACACAGCAGGCCCAGCAGCATCTCAGGAGCATAAAAGCTGACGTTTCGGGCCTAGACCCTTCATCAGAGACCAAATCTGATGAAAAGTCATCCAAAACTGAAACATTAGCTTTCTCTCCCTCCACCGATGCAGCCTGACCCACTGTCATTTCCAGCATTTCATGTTTTCATTACAGATTCCAGAATCTGTAGTAATTTGCTCTACAATGGATATATCTCACCTTTTAAAGAATATCTGATACAGAACAGTACACCATAAGACAGATCTGATGAAGGGTCTAGGCCCGAAACGTCAGCTTTTGTGCTCCTAAGATGCTGCTCGGCCTGCTGTGTTCATCCAGCTCCACACTTTGTTATCTTATATAAGGCAAGCAGTTAACCTGTACCTTGGAATATAACAAACACTTTGAGGCTCAGACCCAGTGCAACAGTGTGAATATTCATTGCCTGCACTGTACACCAACCATCACAGCTGAATAGCCTCTTCCTGTTTCTGTATAACAGGCTCCAGGGCAGGGCTGAATGGCCTCCTGTTTCTGTGTAACAGGCTGAAAGAGTTATTGAAGATGCTGGCAATAATACAGGGACAGGCAGGCATTGGCTCTAATGATATTGAGAATGCTATTGATGTAATGTCTGTACAGCTCCTGCAGGTATGGGCATAGAGGTATGTTTAATATCTGATTTTGTGGCATGCTTTTGAAAGCCAAGTATATTCACATCTGCCTGGACAGAATGAGAAATATCTCAGTGAATAACAACATATTTGTTGTGAGGTGTGGTCACAATTCTAATATTGCAGTATGCCAAGTTTCACACAACACAATTGCACACGTGATAATGGGAACTGCAGATGCTGGAGAATTCCAAGATAATAAAATGTGAGGCTGGATGAACACAGCAGGCCAAGCAGCATCTCAGGAGCACAAAAGCTGACGTTTCGGGCCTAGACCCTTCATCAGAGAGGGGGATGGGGTGAGGGAACTGGAATAAATAGGGAGAGAGGGGGAGGTGGACCGAAGATGGAGAGAAAAGAAGATAGGTGGGGAGGAGAGTATAGGTGGGGAGGTAGGGAGGGGATAGGTCAGTCCAGGGAAGACGGACAGGTCAAGGAGGTGGGATGAGGTTAGTAGGTAGCTGGGGGTGCGGCTTGGGGTGGGAGGAAGGGATGGCTGAAAGGAAGAACAGGTTAGGGAGGCAGAGACAGGTTGGACTGGTTTTGGGATGCAGTGGGTGGAGGGGAAGAGCTGGGCTGGTTGTGTGGTGCAGTGGGGGGAGGGGACGAACTAGGCTGGTTTAGGGATGCGGCGGGGGAAAGGGAGATTTTGAAACTGGTGAAGTCCACATTGATACCATGTGGCTGCAGGGTTCCCAGGCGGAATATGAGTTGCTGTTCCTGCAACCTTCGGGTGGCATCATTGTGGCACTGCAGGAGGCCCATGATGGACATGTCTAAAGAATGGGAGGGGGAGTGGAAATGGTTTGCGACTGGGAGGTGCAGTTGTTTGTTGCGAACTGAGCGGAGGTGCTCTGCAAAGCGGTCCCCAAGCCTCCGCTTGGTTTCCCCAATGTAGAGGAAGCCACACCGGGTGCAGTGGATGCAGTATACCACATTGGCAGATGTGCAGGTGAACATCTGCTTAATATGGAATGTCATCTTGGGGCCTGGGATGGGGGTGAGGGAGGAGGTGTGGGGACAGGTGTAGCATTTCCTGCGGTTGCAGGGGAAGGTGCCGGGTTCTTGCGGGAAATACGGGAGACGCCCTTGACCGCGTCTCCCGTATTTCCCGCAACACATCCCTCACACCCCGCCCCCGCCACAACCGCCCCAAGAGGATCCCCCTCGTTCTCACACAACACCCTACCAACCTCCGGATACAACGCATTATCCTCCGACACTTCCGCCATTTACAATCCGACCCCACCACCCAAGACATTTTTCCATCCCCTCCCCTGTCAGCTTTCCGGAGAGACCACTCTCTCCGTGACTCCCTTGTTCGCTCCACACTGCCCTCCAACCCCACCACACCCGGCACCTTCCCCTGCAGCCGCAGGAAATGCTACATCCGTCCCCACACCTCCTCCCTCACCCCCATCCCAGGCCCCAAGATGACATTCCACATTAAGCAGAGGTTCACCTGCACATCTGCCAATGTGGTATACTACATCCACTGTACCCGGTGCGGCTTCCTCTACATTGGGGAAACCAAGCGGAGGCTTGGGGACCGCTTTGCAGAACACCTCCGCTCAGTTCGCAACAAACAACTGCACCTCCCAGTCGCAAACCATTTCCACTCCCCCTCCCATTCTCTTGATGACATGTCCATCATGGGCCTCCTGCACTGCCACAATGATGCCACCCGAAGGTTGCAGGAACAGCAACTCATATTCCGCCTGGGAACCCTGCAGCCACATGGTATCAATGTGGACTTCACCAGTTTCAAAATCTCCCCTTCCCCTACTGCATCCCTAAACCAGCCCAGTTCGTCCCCTCCCCCCACTGCACCACACAACCAGCCCAGCTCTTCCCCCCCACCCACTGCATCCCAAAACCAGTCCAACCTGTCTCTGCCTCCCTAACCGGTTCTTCCTCTCACCCATCCCTTCCTCCCACCCCAAGCCGCACCCCCATCTACCTACTAACCTCATCCCACCTCCTTGACCTGTCCGTCTTCCCTGGACTGACCTATCCCCTCCCTACCTCCCCACCTACACTCTCTTCACCTATCTTCTTTACTCTCCATCTTCGGTCCGCCTCCCCCTCTCTCCCTATTTATTCCAGTTCCCTCTCCCCATCCCCCTCTCTGATAAAGGGTCTAGGCCCGAAACGTCAGCTTTTGTGCTCCTGAGATGCTGCTTGGCCTGCTGTGTTCATCCAGCCTCACATTTTATTATCTTACAATTGCACCCGTGGTGGACCCAGACCATCTACTTTGAATCACTGCTGACTTTGCAGATCTGACAGGTTATTTAGGAGATACAATCCAACAGTGCAGAAACCACCTTACCCCTTTTTATCTCTAACACCTCCTCCGGCCCCTACACCCCTTCCTTGTCTCTGTCACCTCCTCCAGCCCCTACACCCCCTCCCTATCTCTGTCACCTCCTCCAGCCCCTACACCCCCTCCCTATCTCTGTCACCCCCTCCAGCTCCCTACACCCCCTCCCTATCTCTGTCACCTCCTCCAGCCCCTACACCCCTTCCTTATTTCTGTCACCTCCTCCAGCCCCTACACCCCCTCCCTATCTCTGTCACCTCCTCCAGCCCCTACACCCCTTCCTTATCTCTGTCACCTCCTCCAGCCCCTACACCCCTTCCCTATCTCTATCACCTCCTCCAGCCCCTACACCCCTTCCTTATCTCTG
Organism: Stegostoma tigrinum; assembly: GCF_030684315.1. Taxonomy (NCBI): domain Eukaryota; kingdom Metazoa; phylum Chordata; class Chondrichthyes; order Orectolobiformes; family Stegostomatidae; genus Stegostoma; species Stegostoma tigrinum. The sequence continues at coordinate 2,747,305 of NC_081402.1, forward strand.
TCACCTCTTCCAGCCCCCTACACCCCATCCCTATCTCTGTCACCTCCTCCAGCCCCCTACACCCCATCCCTATCTCTGTCACCTCCTCCAGCCCCCTCCATCCCATCCCTATCTCTGTCACCCGCTCCAGCTCCCTACACCCCCTCCCTATCTCTGTCACCCGCTCCAGCTCCCTACACCCCTCCCAAATCCTGCCTGTCCACTCTACAGCTCTCCCTTTCTATCTATAGGCTGCTCTAACCCCCCAAAATGTTTGTGCTGTTCCCTTTTCCATCCTTGGAGCATCATTGATTCCCATTGCTCTGCCTGGGGTCTGTGGAATTCCCTCCCTAAATCCTTCTCTTCCTCTCCCTCTCACCCTCTATCTCTCTTTCTTTCTCTCAAATCCCTCCCATCTCTAGGATGCTCCTTAAATAGTGACTCCTTGGACCAAACATTTTGTTGCATGCCCCTAATGTCTTTTGATGTGGCCCACAGTCAGATTTATGCTCCTGTGAAGGTAACGTCAAAGACACTTTACAGCTAGAAGCTTGCAAGCCCCCTCCAAACCCACCAGAAACACTAATCCCAACTTGGAATGATATTGGCTGCTCTTTCAGTGGCACCAGATCAAAACCCTGCAACTCTTCCACCTTAATGGCACTGTGTGTTGTCTCCAGACCACATATCCTGCTATCCCACACTCTTTGGGCGATTTCAATGTGATCTGTCTGCACCAGAGAGAAAAGGTGATGTCAAGCCGTGTGAGGATATCACATTTCAGAATGGCGTTATCATTAATCAATTCCAATTAGTTTCACTCCTTGTGTAATGTTGGGGACTGACTGTTGAGACACCCGGTCTGTGATTCAGTAATTGTGGAGGGGGTGACATGGGCTGAGAAGGGAATGGAATATTTTCCTTCTCTCTCAGTCTGCTTTTCCTCTGTCTCATTTGCACTCTCTCCCACTGTCATTCTAGATATAGAATCCCTACAGTGTCAGAGCAGGCCATTGAGTCCACACCTACCCTGTCCCTGTAACCCTGCATTTTGCAATATCTAGCCTGCACATCCCTGGACAATTTAGCCAATCCACCTAACCTGTACATCTTTGGACAGTGGGAGGAAACCAGAGCATCCGGAGGAAACTGAACCCGAATTCCTGGTACTCTGAGGGAGCAGTGCTAACCACTGAGCCACCATGCTGTCATTCTCTCTCTCTCGCTCGCTCTCTCTCTTTCTCTCTCTCTCTCTGATTCTCTCCACTATCTCTGTTCCCCCCCTCTCCCTCTGTCCCTCTCTCCCTCTCACTGTCATTTATTCCCTGTCACTCTCCCCCTGCCTCTGTGTCACTTTCACTCTCTCTATCACTCTCTTTTTCTGTCATTTGCTGCCGCTTTCTCTATCTCTGCCTCTATTTCATCGTCTCTCTCTTTCTCTCAGTCACTCTCACTGACACTTTCTCTCTTTCTCTGTCATTGTCTCTGTCTCTGTCTGTCTGTCTCTCTCTCTCTCTCTCTCTGTCTCTCTCTCTCTCTCTCTCTGTCTCTATCACGGACTGTCACTGCCTCTGTCCCTGTCACTCTCTCTGTTTGTCTGTCTGTCTGTCTGTCTCTCTCTCTCTCTCTCTCTCTCTCTCTGTCTCTCTCTCTCTCTCTCTCTCTCTCTGTCTCTATCACGGACTGTCACTGCCTCTGTCCCTGTCACTCTCTCTGTTTGTCTGTCTGTCTGTCTGTCTCTCTCTCTCTCTCTCTCTCTCTCTGTCTCTCTCTCTCTCTCTCTCTCTCTCTGTCTCTATCACGGACTGTCACTGCCTCTGTCCCTGTCACTCTCTCTGTTTGTCTGTCTGTCTCTGTCTCTCTCTGTCTCTCTCTCTCTCTCTCTCTCTCTGTCTCTATCACGGACTGTCACTGCCTCTGTCCCTGTCACTCTCTCTGTTTGTCTGTCTGTCTCTCTCTCTCTCTATCTCTCTCTGTCACACACACCATATTCACACTTTGTCTTATTGATCTGTGCAGACTGTACCCCCCTGAAGAGAGCCTATGGCACTTGACTGGGTCTTGGTCACCGAGAAGTTTAGGTCTGGCTGACCGTGATCCAGTGTGTGAAGGCACCCAAGGTGCGGAACGCATTAGGAGCTGGATACCACAGGGGCCCCCCCTGCCCCCTTGGGGAGTGGAAAGGGGTGATTACAGTGTGATTTGACAGCAGCCTCTACAAGAAGCTCTTGCTTTGTTGAGCACATTAGTCACGGGCTGTGCTCATGGGAGGAGGCATGCACAGCCCGATCAGAGATTTCTTTGGCTGGCCTCCCCAAGGACAGGGACAGCAGGGGGTTATGTACAGAGTAAAGCTCTCTCTACACTGTCCCCATCAAATACTCCCAGGACAGGGATAGCACAGGGTTAGATTCAGAGTAAAACTCCTTGTACAATGTCCCCCATCATACACAGCATGGGGTTAGATATTGAGTAAAAGTCCCTGCTATGAACCCTGTTGAGTTACTCCTGCCGCTCATTTATGGACCCTTGCAAGGTCCAGCGCTGTTATTTTGACGTGGGCAGAGATATAACATGGAATAATACAGGAACAGGCCCTTCAGCCCATGACATTTTCCCGAGCATGGCACCAAATGGAAATAATCCCATCTGCCTGCCTTTGGTCCATATCCCTCTGTTCCTTGCATATTCGTACGCTTTTCTAAAAGTCTGTAAAATGTCTTTATCGTATCTGCTTCCACCACCAGCAGTGCATTCGAGACTCCTATCCCTGTCTGTGTAAAAAGCTTGCTCCTCATGTCTCCTTTGAACTTTTCCCTTCTCACCTTGAATGTAAGTCCCCTAGTATTAGACATTTCAGCTTTAGGAAAAAGATTCTGAACGTCAACCCTATCTGTACATTTCATAATTTTATAGACTTCTATCAAATCTTCCCTCAGCCTATACTGCTCCAGAGAAAACAGCCCAAGTTTATCTGACCTCTCCTTTAAACTCATACCCTCTAATCCTGGTAAACCTCTCTATCTCTGTCTCTCTTTCACTGTCTCTCTATTTCTCTCAGTCACTCTCACTGATGCTTTCTCTTTCTTTCTCTGTCTCTCTCTCTCACTCTGTCTCTATCACATACTGTCACTTTCTCTCTCCCTCCTCTCTCTCTCTCTCTCTCTCTCACCATATTCACACTCTGTCTTGTTGATCTGTGCAGACCCCACCCCTCTCTAAAGCCTCTACATCCTTCCTGTAATGTGATGACCAGAACTGAACACAGTACTCTAAGTATATCCTAACCAAAGTCTTATAAAGCTGCACCATGACATTCTGACTCTTGTACTCAGTTCACTTACCAATAAAGGCAAACATGCCATACGCCTTCTTTACCACTCTGTCCACTTGCCTGGCTACTTTCAGGGAGCTATGGACTTGAACCCCAGGATCCTTCTGTACGTCAGTGCTGATCAGAGTCCTGCCATTAACTGGAAACCTTTCCTTAATGTTTGATCTCCCAAAGTGCAGCACCTCACATTTATCTGATTAAACTCCATCTGCCATTTCTCTGCCCATATCTGCAACTGATCTATATCTCACTGTATCCTTTGACAACCTTTTCCACTGTCCACACCTTCACTGAGCTTTGTATCGTCTGCAAACTTACTAACCCACCCATCTACATTTTCATCCAAGTCAGTCATGTATATCATAAACAGCAGAGGTCCCGGTATGGATTCCCACACAACACCACTAGTCACGGACCTGCAGCCTGAAAAACACCCTTCCATTACTACCCTCTGTCTCCTATGGGGAAGTCAACTCTGAATCCACATGGTAAAGTCACCATGGATTCCATTCCTCAGCCTTCTGGTTGAGCCTACCATGAGGGACCTTGGAAAAATTCAATCAAGTTGATCTCAGATATTTGCATGAATTTCCAGCAATAGCAAATGTCCCTGCTGGAATTTGTGGTGTACAACTTGAACTGGGAAGCCCCTTCAGCACACGTCAGTCCTTGCTCCACCGGTGTCTCATTTTAATTCAAGGCGAACCAAGTATCACAACAGGCGCTGGGCAGGTGGGCCTGGCATTTTCTGTTTCCCTCCCCCCCACCACCGCTCATCAATCCATTGTGTCACAGAACAGAGGCCTCCAGCACCATGTAGGATTGTATCACCCCAGCCCTGGAGCTGAGATGTGATTGGTGCTAGAAGAGAGCCAGAACTTGCACCTTGTGCTGATCACACTTGCCCTCATTCTTCCTCTCTCCTGCCTGTGTTCCAGAGTTTATTCCGCACTGCTTCTCACCTCCAGCACAGGCTAAATCCAAACTTTGTTTATCATTCTCAAAATCCTGCAAAATACAAACCACAACTCCGTAAGGTGGCTCGGCTTGTAACAGCTTGCGGGAGTTGTCAGCTGAGTGATAGGCACTAGTTATCATTGCCAATTGCAGACAGCATCGAGGGGAATAAGATCCATTTCAAGAGGAAAGGGATGTCAGACATGCCACTAATCCCAGGACAGGGACAGTACAGGGTTCAATACAGAATAAAGCTCCCTCTACACTGTCACCCCCTCCCCACGCCCCCATCAAACACTCCCAGGACAGGGACAGCACAGGGTTAGATACAGAGTAAAGTTCCGTCTACACTGTCACATCCTCCCCACGCCCCCATCAAACACTCCCAGGACAGGGACAGAATGGGGTTAGATACGGAATAAAGCTCTCTACATTGTTTCTGCACCTCCCCCCTCCATCAAACATTCCCAGAACAGGGACAGCACAGGGTTAAATACAGAATAAAGCTCCCTCTACACTGTCACCCCCTCCCCACGCCCCCATCAAACACTCCCAGGGACAGCATGGGGTTGGAAATATTGAACACTCCCTGGCAAGGTGGTCCACCTCATGTCAAAGTGTACATGAAGCCAGTTGTTAACAGTGAGTTTGACATTTTGAGATATTATTTCCACAGCTGGAACTTGCATTAACATCTAGTTCACTCGGTCATTTAAGTGATTAGAAAATGTTTGGTACATTCTTAGGATGTGCTGGCTGCTATAGAAATTCAAGTCCTCCTTTTCAGTGAATGCTCATTCGTTGTATGAGAATTTTTTTCATCTGATGTGGTTTCTACCACTGAGTTGCAAAAAGAATGTCCTCTATCAAGCAACTCTACTGCAATAATACGTATCTGATTCTGAGACTTGTCAGGAGATATTGGAGACTAGCAACGAGAGTCACACTCCTAAAGGCAGTTTTCAAAGAGTGTTAATTGCGGAGAAACTGAGAGATGCAGAGGGTCTGTGGAGGAAATTCCAGAGCTCAAGGGCCCTCAGCCAATTGAAGTTATGGACACCAAAGGTGGAGCAATGGGAATTGGGGAGTTCGAGATGTGGAACTTGAGGAGACTTTGGAGAGTCACAGGAGGTGACACAGATAGGGAGGGGTGTAGGGGTCTGGAGGAAATGACAGATAAGGAGGGGGTGTAAGGGCTCGAGGAGGTAACAGAAATAGGGAGGGGGTGTAAGGGCTTGAGGAGGTGACGGAGATAGGGAGGGGTTGTAAGGGCTAGAGAAGGATATACAGATAGGGAGGGATGTAAAAGTTGCAGGATGGGGTAACAGGGACAGAGAAGAGTCTGGGCGCTGGAGAAACGTGACAAGAAGGGGTGTATGTGCTGTAGGAGGTTACAGACATAGAGAGGAGTGTTGGTGCCGGATGAGGTTACAGGGAAGGGGAAGGTCACAGGAGCTAGAAGAGGAGGTGACAGAGACAGGGAAGGTGTAGGGGCCAGAGGAGAACATGTATATTGGGAGGGGTGTAGGGACTGGAAGAATGTGACAGAGATGGGGAGGGTCTTAGGAAATGAGGAAGGGGACAGAAAGGGAGGGGCTAGGGCATGAGGGAGGGGGTCTGGGGGCTGGGGGAGGTGACAGAGGTAGGGAGGGTGTGTAGGGGCTGGAGAAGGTGACAGAGATAGGGAGGGTGTGTAGGGGCTGGAGAGGGTGACGGAGACAGGGAGGGGGTGTAGGGACTGGAGAAGGTGACAGAGATAGGGAGGGTGTGTAGGGGCTGGAGAGGGTGACAGAGACAGGGAGGGGGTGTAGGGGCTGGAGAAGGTGACAGAGATAGGGAGGGTGTGTAGGGGCTGGAGAGGGTGACGGAGAAAGGGAGGGGGTGTAGGGGCTGGAGAAGGTGACAGAGGGAGGGAGGGTGTGTAGGGGCTGGAGAAGGTGACAGAGATAGGGAGGGTGTGTAGGGGCTGGAGAGGGTGACAGAGATAGGGAGGGTGTGTAGGGGCTGGAGAAGGTGACAGAGATAGGGAGGGTGTGTAGGGGCTGGAGAGGGTGACGGAGACAGGGAGGGGATGTAGGGGCTGGAGAAGGTGACAGAGATAGGGAGGGTGTGTAGGGGCTGGAGAAGGTGACAGAGATAGGGAGGATGTGTAGGGGCTGGAGAGGGTGACAGAGATAGGGAGGGTGTGTAGGGTCTGGAGAGGGTGACGGATAAAGAGAGGGGGTGCCGGGGGCTGGAGGAGGGTGGCAGAGACAAGGCAATCAAACTGATATAAAGAACAAGCAAACACTTACTGCCAATTTAGGGCACACAGATGGCTTGTGTGCCAGAAGAAAACTTTTGAGTCACGGTGTGCCTGTGAGGCAGAAAGACAAAATCAAAGGTTTGAATGGGGACATGCACATGTGAAAGCGGAAGTTTTTTGCCACAGTGGGACAAGGCAAGGCAGCGAGCAGGGAATTGGGGTTAATCTGGCCACCGTCTGAATGAAAACAGAGTGGGTAGCAGCATTAAGACTGAGCCGCGCAGTGTGGGTTTCGAAAGATGTGTAGCCAGCCAGGAGTTTGGTGGCAATAGTTTCAGCTCGTCCGCTGAAGTTGAGAACAGTAAGAAGCGTTTAAAGCGTTGAAAAAGAACAAAATGCTGCCTGGCTCCTGAGCATCGCTCCCAGACTGATCATACCTGGGGCAACGGCCCTGGATTCACTTGAATCTCCTTAACATCCTGCCAACCCTGTTAGTGTGCCGTCAGACGCGGTGGACTTTACAGAATGGGACGGCTTACCTGCTGGTGAAAGGCAGAATCTGTCAACAGCTCTGTGTAAACTCAGAGTGCTCTGAGCAACTCTCAGGTTATAAGGGATTGGTTCATTTCCTAGCGCTGGCAACCAGCCAGATCCCTGATGCCTCAAAGGGGCAGGTACAATTGGAGATGTCACCAGGAATGAGACGTGCCCTTGTTTTTGTTCGCTATCACTCGGGATAGGGTGGGTGTCAACCAGGGGGTCCCGTGGTCCCTGTTCCCCAACCCCTGCCTCATCCCTTGTTGTCAGCTGTCTTAGAGTGGTGGTGGGGTTCTTCAGAGGCAGGGGAATGCATATGCGCTGAGTTTGTACAAGACAAGACAGGGATGAGGGAACAGCCACGCCAACGGCTAGCGACAAGAAGGTACATGCAGTGAGACTGCTGTGTGGTGTAAACCTGTTGAAATGCCCCCACCCCACCCTGGTATTGATACTAACTCAGGTGTGATTTCGTGGGCCAAGGTGTCAGTCATCACCTGAACAATTGGATTTGTGAGACCGGTGATGATCAGCAAGGCATGATTTATCAAAACGGAGGCCGGCTAGGTGATAACGCCTGGGTGTGAGGGCAGCTGGACTTCTAGGTGGCACATTTCCTCACTCTGAGGGGAATACTTAACCCTTTGCCCCACCTACTCATGGCTTCTCACTTCTGTCTTGGTCTACCGCAAGGTTCAGGGAGGCAGCTCTGAGAGTCAAGACGTGCAAAGAATGATGCAGGGAAAGGGGAGCAAGGCATTAGGGGTGTAGCACAAGGCTAGTTTGGAGATTGCAGGCAACAGAATGTTGGGTTGATGATGATAGATGGTCAGTCAGCCTCCTCCAGCATGCAACATAATTTTGATGTAACTTGACAAAATTTAGACAGATCGGCTCTTTTCCTAATCTCAGTCAGGGGCCTCAAGGGCTGCTGGCAATGGAATAAAGCTGAAATTTTATTTGGCCTTTGCAAAATCGGACCCAGTTTGTATTCTGCACCACGACTGTAGTCCACTTGGGTGAAGTGGGCTGATGTTTGAGGGTAGGATATTAAACTGGCTACTGGGCTCCTGGCTGTCATTCCAGGAGAATTTGCGAGATGTTGAACACCTGATTGCCAGTCAGACCTTGGATTGAGAGTCAAATCTATAAGATACTCCGTCATCATTCACCCTCCAACACTGTGGTACTCTCTCCAATTTTGTCGTGCTCCCTCAACACTCGCCCTCCGACGGAGCAGTGCTCCCTCAGCACTCACCCTTCATCAGCATGGCCATCCTGAGAGTGTGGCACTCCTTCTGAACCAACCTCAGACCGTGTAATGAAGATAACAGGAACTGCAGATGCCGAAGAATTCCAAGATAACAAGTTGTGGAGCTGGATGAACACAGCAGGCCAAGGAGCATCATAGGAGCAGGAAGGCTGATGTTTTGGGCCTAGACCCTTCTGATGAGGGGTCTAGGCCCAAAAAGTCAGCCTTCCTGCTCCTATGATGCTGAATGGCCTGCTGTGTTCATCCAGCTCCACAACTTGGTATCTCCGACCATGTAGTATTCCCTTCCTGCACTGCTCTACCCTGGGAGTATTTAAATGAAATAGTGGGTGTGTTTGATGGGGGACAGTGTCAAGAGAGCTTTACTCTGTATCTAACTCCATGCTGTTCCTGTCCTGGGAGTGTTTGATGGGGCCAGTGTAGAGACAGCTTTTCTCTGTATCTAACCCTGTACTGCCCCTGCACTGGAAATGTTTTAAGATGGTGAGATTATCAGCTGTTGCAACACATTCCAGGCAGGATGCTCACAATCTTTGTCCTACATCTCCAATCACCCAAAACCCTGCTTCTGTTCTTATTTGCTCCAAGTCCTTTACACCTGTCACTTCCATTGTCTGGCATCCCCCTGTTTGGCAATATCAGTGCTTTGCAATTCATGTTTCGTGTTTCCACCTCACTCCCTGTCTCAGTACCTTCCTCTAGCCTGAAGACTCTTCCCTGTCCCTGTCACCTGCTCCAGCCCCTGCATTCCTCCCTATCCCCGTCACCTGCTCCAGCCCTTACACTGCTCCCTGTCTCTTTCATCTCCTCCAGCCCCTACACATCCTCTCTATCTCTGTCACTTCATCCAGCCCCTACACCCCTCCCTATGTCACCTCCTCCGGCCACTACACACCCTCCCTATCTCCGTCACCCCCTCCAGCCCCTACACCCCCTCCCTATCTCCGTCACCCCCTCCAGCCCCTACACCCCCTCCCTATTTCTGCCACATCTGAAGACCCTCTGTGATGGCTACACTCTCAAAATTCTGTCTTCTGGCATACTGTCCCCGATTCCCATTGCTCTGCCATTAAAGTAAGTGCCTTCAGCTCCCGGGATAGAGGTGTGAAGTGCCTACGCTCTAGAATGTTTCTGAAGGAGGGTCCCAACCCGAAACGTCAAGTTTCCTCCTCTTCTGAAGCTACCTGGCCTGCTGTGTTCCTCCACCTCTACATTGTATTATCTCTGACTCCAGCGTCTGCAGTTCTTGCTGTCTGGTTTCTGGAATTCCCGGCATCAGATCTCTGCATCTCGCTCTCTCTCTCTCTCACACTCTCTGTCTGTTCCCCTTTAAGATTTTCCGTTCAGAAGTGTGCTTTTCATCACCTCTCCCTTTCACCCAACGTTTTCACATTGTTATGCAGTTGCAAAGAGGCTTGAAAGGTTCTCCAGGATTACAGTGACTGTGCAAACCCAGGCTATTATCAGTTTAAGACAACAAAATGTGAGGCTGGATGAACACAGCAGGCCAAGCAGCACCTCAGGAGCACAAAAGCTGACGTTTCGGGCCTAGACCCTTCATCAGAGCTCACATGCTCTGATGAAGGGTCTAGGCCCGAAACGTCAGCTTTTGTGCTCCTGAGATGCTGCTTGGCCTGCTGTGTTCATCCAGCCTCACATTTTGTTGTCTTGGAGTCTCCAGCATCTGCAGTTCCCATTATCTCTATTATCAGTTTAAACTGAGTGTGCAAAATATGGGACTCAAACAGAGCTGCTTGACTATGGGGCAGTGAAACTGATAGCGCTCTCAATAAACTGCCTGCTGATTCAATTTTACATGCTAGATTTCAAAAATACTTGATGCCTAAGAAATATGTTTGGAAGGCCAACATATGTTATCTACCTATAATTGTCCCACGAGAAGGTGATAGTGAGCTGCACTCTTGACCTGCTGCGGTCCCTGTGTGGTTTAGGGATAGTTTAATTAGGGAGGGAATTCCAGGATTCTGACCCAACGACAGTGAAAGAATGGCTGGGGGAGAGCTCAGACAAGCTTTTGAAAGTGGTGGTGCTCACCGATGGCAAGGTGACTTTGGCATTCCGAAGGGACAGAACAGGTTTGACTCCATGCAGCATAAGGACAGACTAGGGGTGTGACGAAAAGCTAAACCATTTTTGGGAGGACATTCCAGACTTCAGAGCTCCACCCCCATACCTGAAGGCACAGCACTAAATGGTAGAGCAATTGGAATCAGGGTAGGCTCGTGAGGCATTGTATAAGAGGTGGAGGATAGTGGGTGTAGAGGCTGGAGGGAGTGACACTGATAGGGAGGGGGTGTAAGGGGCTGGAGGGAGTGACACTGATAGGGAGGGGGTGTACGGGGCTGGAGGGAGTGACACTGATAGGGAGGGGTTAGGGGCTGTAGGAGGTGACAGAGATAGGGAGGGGGTGTAGGGGCTGGGGGAGGTGACAGAGATAGGGAGGCATGTAGGGGGCCGGAGGAGGAGAAGATGGAGATAGGGAGGGGATGTAGGGGCTGGAGGAGGCTACAGGGATAGGGTGGAGCGTAGATGCTGGAGGAGGTTCCAGAGAAGTTAAAACCGGCCTTAAGAAGGCTGTGTGTGAATTTTGAGTGCGAATGAAGTGCAAGAATGGTCTTTGCCTTGAGACCTGGTGATGCTGCGTTCAGGAAAGACTGGGCCTGGCTAGCGGAGGATACTATGGGCCATGCATGAGGTGAGAGTTCTGTCTCCCTAACCAACAGCCAGGCAGTGGCTGTTTGCTCAAGTGAGCTATCCAGGCTGCACCATTTCGCACCAGCTCCTCATGGAAACCCATTGGCAATGTGTTTCAGATTCATGGCTGATTAAATTACCAACCAGCTAGCTGTGTCCTCCTCTGGGATCTCCCACTACACTCCAATCGGAAGGGATGGTCACTTTGGCACCAGTTTGGAATGAATGCTACGCCGGGTGTCTACCATGCTATTGTGGTATGATAGCGGCAGTCGATATCTGATCTCTGGGTACAGAATGTTCTAGAAGCGCATAGCAAAATTGCCAGTCCACATTCCACAAAATACATTTCCCTTGGCACGGAGTCAGTCGGAGCAGGTCAGGTGAAGCTGTAAGGGAGAGTTGCACAATCTTCTCAAAGACTCAGTGAGCAAGAAGCCATCATCATAATATAGTAGAGGACAGATGCAGGCCATTTGGCTCATACCCTACATGTCACCTCTTTCACAGAGCTATTGGATTAATCCACATTGTCACCATCCTACACCCCGTATGTCCACACACACAGCCCCCACCCCCCCCAGTTTGTTCCCTCCTATTGAAATTTCTGATTGAAAGTGATGCCACCATTCGTCTCTGTCTCTCCCACTGGTTTGTTCCCTGATTCTCATCAATTGATCTCCCCCTCTGGTTCTTTATCCCATTCCCCATTAAACCATCACCCTTCTGATTCTTTATCCTAATACCCTCCATCCGTTTCCCCCTCTGGTTCTTTACCCCGTTCCCCCTCCATCCGTCTCCCCCTCTGGGCCTTTACCCCATTCCCCCTCCATCCGTCTCCCCCTCTGGGCCTTTACCCCATTCCCCCTCCATCCGTCTCCCCCTCTGGGCCTTTACCCCATTCCCCCTCCATCCGTCTCCCCCTCTGGTTCTTTTCCCCGTTCCCCCTCCATCCGTCTCCCCCTCTGGTTCTTTTCCCCGTTCCCCCTCCATCCGTCTCCCCCTCTGGGCCTTTACCCCATTCCCCCTCCATCCGTCTCCCCCTCTGGGCCTTTACCCCATTCCCCCTCCATCCGTCTACCCCTCTGGTTCTTTACCCCATTCCCCCTCCATCCGTCTCCCCCTCTGGGCCTTTACCCCATTCCCCCTCCATCCGTCTACCCCTCTGGTCCTTTACCCCGTTCCCCCTCCATCCGTCTCCCCCTCTGGTTCCATACCCCGTTCCCCCTCCATCCGTCTCCCCCTCTGGTTCCATACCCCGTTCCCCCTCCATCCGTCTCCCCCTCTGGTTCTTTACCCCGTTCCCCCTCCATTCGTCTCCCCCTCTGGTTCCTTACCCCGTTCCCCCTCCATCCGTCTCCCCCTCTGGTTCCTTACCCCGTTCCCCCTCCATCCGTCTCCCCCTCTGGGCCTTTACCCCATTCCCCCTCCATCCGTCTCCCCCTCTGGGCCTTTACCCCATTCCCCCTCCATCTGTCTCCCCCTCTGGGCCTTTACCCCATTCCCCCTCCATCCGTCTCCCCCTCTGGTTCTTTACCCCGATCCCCCTCCATCCGTCTCCCCCTCTGGTTCTTTACCCCGTTCCCCCTCCATCCGTCTCCCCCTCTGGTTCCTTACCCCGTTCCCCCTCCATCCGTCTCCCCCTCTGGGCCTTTACCCCATTCCCCCTCCATCCGTCTCCCCCTCTGGGCCTTTACCCCATTCCCCCTCCATCTGTCTCCCCCTCTGGGCCTTTACCCCATTCCCCCTCCATCCGTCTCCCCCTCTGGTTCTTTACCCCGATCCCCCTCCATCCGTCTCCCCCTCTGGTTCTTTACCCCGATCCCCCTCCATCCGTCTCTCCCTCTGGTTCTTTACCCCATTCCTCCTCCATCCGTCTCCCCCTCTGGACCTTTACCCCATTCCCCCTCCATCCGTCTCCCCCTCTGGGCCTTTACCCCATTCCCCCTCCATCCGTCTCCCCCTCTGGGCCTTTACCCCATTCCCCCTCCATCCGTCTCCCCCTCTGGGCCTTTACCCCATTCCCCCTCCATCCGTCTCCCCCTCTGGTTCTTTACCCCGATCCCCCTCCATCCGTCTCCCCCTCTGGTTCTTTACCCCGATCCCCCTCCATCCGTCTCTCCCTCTGGTTCTTTACCCCATTCCCCCTCCATCCGTCTCCCCCTCTGGACCTTTACCCCATTCCCCCTCCATCCGTCTCCCCCTCTGGACCTTTACCCCATTCCCCCTCCATCCGTCTCCCTGCTCTGGTTCTTTATTGAGTAAGTATTATTTCCTCAGGCCAATCACCTGCTTTTTGCTGAAATTCATACACCTTTATGTTTATCAGAACAACCATCCAGTACCTTCTTGAACGCCTTGATTGTACCTGTCTCCATCGTATTTCCAGACAGTGTGTTCTATTCCCTAACTACTCCCTGCACAAATAGGCTTGCTTCATTTGCACATCACTTTAAATCTATGTCTCTTCATTCTTGTTCCTTATGAGTGGCAACTGCTTCTCCCTGTCTTTCTGTCCAGGCTGCTCATGATTTTGAAAACTTTTATCAAATCTCCCATCAATCTCCTTCCCTCCAAGGAAAACAGGCTCAACTTCTTCAACCTATCCTCATCGCTGAAATCTTTCATCCCTGGAACCAATCTAGGAAACCTCTTTTGAAGTCTCTCCAATGTGTTCACATCCTTCCTATAAGGTACCCACCATAACTGTGTGCAGTACTCCAGCTGAGGTCTCATAGGTGTGTTGTCCAAGCCCAACATCACTTCCTTGGTCTTGTACTGTATGCCCCTGTTAATGAAGATTGGGAACAATATTGGCTGTTCCTTCAGTGTCACTGGATCCTCTGTAGTGGCATTGTGGGGTGTCCCTGGACCACATGGACTGCAGCAGGTTAAGAAGGTTCCTTCTCGAGGGGTCAATGCGGGACTTGTAGCATTTACTAACTCTGCCAACATTGCCCTCATCTTTTTTTTATTTCAAAAATATACTTATATATCTTTATATATACATTATATACATTGTCACAGAAATAGTTCACTCTGTACAGTAGCATATCAAGGAAACAAGTGAACACGAGTTTGACTCTATCTAACAAATAAACCAGAGGCATCTATTACTTGTACAAGACTATATTTACATGTGTTTGAAGCATCGGGAGGGTCTGATAACTGAGCGGACCCCATTTACTTTCAGCAGGAAGACCTCAGACAGTGGTGTGACTTGGAATGTGCCAGCCTGCAACACTCAATCAGGGTCAACTCCTTGTTCTGGAAGACCAACAAGGTTTTGGCAGACCAAAGAGCATCTATCACCAAGTTGATAGTCCTCCAGGCACAGTCGAAGTTTGTCTTAGAGTGCGTCCCAGGGAACAGATTGCAGAGGAAGTGCCAACTTAATAGAGCTCATCCAAATGATGAGAAATCTGGCTACAGTGGGGACAGAGAGTGTGTCTCCTCTTGTGAGACAAGGGTTCATGAAAATTAGAGAGTAGATAACAAATTCATTCAGGAAAAAAATTCTTCTCTCCCCTCCCTGGAGAGGGGCAGAATATGGGATTCTCTCCCACAGAGAGAATGGGAGATTCAGACCCACATGGAGTGGGGAGAAAAGTGGCAGTAGGCAGAATGGGGGACTTGCCCCCACATCCCACAGGGAGGGGGAAGAATGGGGGACTTGCTCTGGCATCCCGCAGGGAGAGGGGAGAATGGGGTCTTGCTCCCAGGGGGAGGGGACAGAATGGAGGTCTTGCCCCCACATCCCACAGGGAGGGGGAAGAATGGGGGACTTGCTCTGGCATCCCGCAGGGAGAGGGGAGAATGGGGTCTTGCTCCCAGGGGAAGGGGACAGAATGGAGGTCTTGCCCCCACATCCCACAGGGAGGGGGAAGAATGGGGGACTTGCTCTGACAGGGAATGGGCAGAATGGGGGACTAGCTCCTGCATCCGGCAGGGAGACGTGAGAATGGGGCACTGTCCGATGTGGAGAGGAAAAAATGGGACACTCAGTCCCGCAGTGAGGGGGTGGGGGGAGGTTCTGTCATCTGGGGAGAGGGTGAGCAGGTTGGACCAGTCCCCATTGGAGTTAAGAAGAATGAGAGGGTGATGGCATTGAAGCATCACAGATCCTGTGGTGGGGTGGGGGGGGGGGGGGGGGCGCGGTGGTGGGATTCACAGAGCAGAGACTGAATGGGTGTTCCTCCCCCCATCATTCGTGGGGGCATCTAGAACGAGAGGGGCATGCAGTTTCACCATGAGCGGTCTGCTGCCTCAGACAGAGGTGAAGAGGAATGTCTTCTCTCACAGGGTCAGGCGTCTTGTGGGATTCTCTAGCTTGCACAGACAGCAGCCAGGGCCAGGTCAGTGAATCTATTGATAGCTGAGCTAGAAAGAATTTCAATCAAGGAGGGAGTCAAGAGTAATGGGTTAGGGACAGACAGGAAAGTGGAGAATTGAGGCCACAATCAGATCAGCCACAATCATTTGGAAAAGAACAGTAGGGTCTGGGAGGCTGAATGGCCTCCTTCAGTTTTTGGCTGCACCAAACTCCTATTGCCCAGCCTTAATAGTCTCTTGAAAAGGTGGTGGTTAGCTGCTGCAGTCCCCGTGTAGCGCAGGGAGAGCCACACAGTGCCATTAGGGAGGGAGTTCCAGGATTCTGATCCAGAAATACTGAAGGAACAGCTGATATTGTTCCAAGTCAGGAATGTGGTGCAGTCACTCAGAGCAGCTGGTTTGTCTTATGTACTGTGTGTGTAATGAACTGATAATAATCACATGGGTAATAATAGAATCATCAGTTTGTTCATCACTGCGGGAGGCTCTTTGGCCCATCAAGTCCATACTCGGACCCTCAAAAGTGTTAATTATCTCCACTATTCCCACCAGCTCTTTCGTTCCCCACAGCTCCATATTTATCCAACACCTTTTGCAAACTCCTGCATAATCTGTCCTTTCAGGCAGGGTCTTCCTGACTTGTTTCAACCCACCTGCCTCTGCAACGTTTCTCGTCCTGGGGGCGTCTACATTGCTTTCTTGAATTGACCGATCTGTCTTTCGATATAGTAGCCATGGGATATATTATTTTCATTTCATTATTACGTTCTTGTTTGTAGCACCGGCATTCACCACCCATCCCTAATTGCCACTTGGGAAGGTGGGAGTGAGCCGTCTTCCTAACCCACAGGAGTAGCCCGACCCTGTGTAGTGTGGGGACATGCTGCAGTGCTGTTAGGGAAAGAATTCCAGGATTCTGACCTGTGACCCTGAGTAATGGTTGATATTGTTTGAAGTTGGGATGCTGTTTGTGGGCATTGGAGGAGTAATGACATGTTTAACAGCTCAACTACAAAGGAACCCTTCCGACAATGCTCACTCCCTCAGCGCTGACCCTCCCACAGCGCGGCGCTCTCTCAGCACTGACCCTCCAACAGTGTGGCCCTCCTTCAATATTGATGCTCTGATAGTGCAACACTACCTCAGCACTGACCCTCCGATGGTGTCCACTCCCTCAGCACTGACCCTCCAACAGTGCAGCGCTCCCTCTGCACTGACCCTCCGACAGTGTACTGCTCCCTCATCACTGACCCTCTGACAATGTGGCATACCCTCAGCACTGACTGTCCAATAGGGCCCTCTTCCTCAGCACTGACACTCTCAGAGTGTCCGTTCCCTCAACATTGACCCTCAGACAATGTGTGGTGCTCCCTCAGCACTGACCTTCCAACAGTTCAGTGCTCCATTAGGATAGGGAGGCTGATGGGGACTGGGTGGGATTACAGAGGGATGGGAGTAGGGTCTGGAGGAGGAACAGAGAAAGGGAAGAGTGTAGAGCCTAGAGGAGGTGACTGAAATAGTGATGGGAGTGGGGCTGAAGGAGGTTACAGAAGTAGGAAGAGGCGTAGGGGCGAGAGGAGCTTACAGGTAGTAAGGAGGGGGTGTAGGGGCTGGAGGAATTTACAAAGATAGGAGGGGTGTAGGGGCTGGAGGAAGTGTTGGAAATAGGGACGAGGATGTAGGGGCTGGAGGAAGTGTCAGAAATAAGGTGGGGTGTTGTTTCTGAAGGTGTTACAGATAGTGCTTCAAAACATCTGAACGCCAAGAGGCCGGAGTGCAGATTCAGTCAGTCCATGATCACACAGTGGGAGCCGTTACTAGTGATGAGCACCGCCCTATGGAAGTGTATCAGAGATAATAGGAACTGCAGATGCTGGAGAATCAGAGATATCAAGGTGTAGAGCTGGATAAACACAGCAGGCCAAGCAGAAATTTCTGATGAATGGTCTCGGCCTGAAACATCAGCGTTCCTGCTACTAAGATGCTGCTTGGCCTGCTGTGTTCATCCAGCTCTATACCGTGTTATCACCCTATGGACATGCATGGTATGGCAGGACACAGAGATGTTAGGCTGTCTCCAGGCAGGTTGTAGGACAGCAACAGAGAAATTTCTCTTCATCTACACTTCATCTTCTCAGCTGGACCCTCGTTGAGATGGGTCAGCACTTAACTTCCCTTCTGAACTGAACATATTTACTTCTGACCATCTACCCATGGTCACTCCCCCACATTTTGTTCTGGTTCAGGAACATCTGATACCCCATCAACAACTCTGTCTCTTCCTCCAGCCCTGTACCCCTCCCTATCTCTGCGACCTCTTCTCGCCCCTACAGCCTTCCCTATCTTTGTCACCTCCTCCAGCCCCTACACCATATATAGCCCCTACATCTCTGTCACTTCCTCTAGCCCCAACAACCCCTCCCTATCTCTGTTCACCTCCACCAGCCCCAAGACCCGTCCTATTCCTGCAAACTCCTGCAGTCCCTACCTATCCATGTAACCTCCCTCAGCCCCAAGATCCCTCTCTATCTCTGTAACCTCCTTCAGCCTCTACACCCGTTCCTATCCTTGTCACGTCCTCTAGGTACTGCACCCCCTCCCTATCCCTGTCACCTCCTCCAGCCCCCTACAACCCTCCCTATCTCTGTCACCTCCTCTAACCCCTTGGAGTATCAATGCTGAGGGAGGGGCAAACTGTTTGAGGGTTGACACGTCCTCAGCACTGATCGCTCAACAGTGTCCACTCCCTCAGCACTGACCTGCCGACAGTGCCAGCTGTCTCAGACAGTGCCTGCTCCTTCAGCACTGTTCTCCAACAGTGCACACTCCCTCAACACTGACCCTCTGACAGTGTCCAGTCCCTCAGAACTGACTGTCCGACAATGCCTGCCCCCTCCTAGAGTGCCCGCTGCCTCAGCACTGACCCTCTGACAGTGCCCATCCCCTCAGCGCTGACCCTTTGACTCTCTCAGCATGCACCCTCATTGGGGGCTCATCATTGTGTAAAGTGGCTCTCTGCTGGTGTCTCTGGCACTCATTGCGAGCTGTTCAGTCGCAGTGTTTGTTGATGTGCTCCTCACGGCAGGTAGGAGTTGAGGTTGGGGTGACACAGTGTGAGCTGGTAACAGGGACGGAATGGGGATCTGGGGGTGGTCTGTGACTTGTGTAGTAAGATGATGCACACATCTCCAGTCAGCAGCCCACATGCACTGTATGGTTGTAAGCTGCGTGGGCAGTTGCAGGCACTCAGTTACAGCACTGGGAAGAGTGTGTGTATCTGTGTGCCTGTATATGTGAGTCTGTGTCTGTGTGTATGTGTGCGCGCACTGGTTCCCTCGGCAACCAGGAAATTACATTAAAACACCTCATGCACTCACTGAGTGAAATTAAGTAACTGCTCCTGGCTGCATCCCCCTGTAAGGGCTCTTGATGGGATAGGAGCCCTTGAAGATGCTCTTCCGAGGGCTGTGAAGAGGCTGTGGTTGACATCAGCAGGAGGGGAACATGTAACTACAAATAAAATGACTTCTTCACAGAGCACATGCTTATGCTATTTGAGGAGGTGGAGACAGAGAGGGCTGCGGGATGTTAATTGCAGTATCAGGAATCTCAGCCAAAGCACATCCTCTTTGACGGTGCAGTCCCTCAGCACTGACCCTCTGACAGTGCCCACTCCCTCAGCACTGACCCTCTGACAGTGCCCACTCCCTCAGCACTGACCCTCCGACAGTGCCCACTCCCTCAGCACTGACCCTCCAACAGGGCCCACTCCCTCAGCACTGACCCTCCGACAGTGCCCACTCCCTCAGCACTGACCCTCTGACAGTGCCCACTCCCTCAGCACTGACCCTCCAACAGTGCTCATTCACTCAGCACTGACCCTCCGACAGTGCAGCGCTCCCTCAGCACTGACCCTCCAACA
The DNA here is from genome assembly GCF_030684315.1 of Stegostoma tigrinum. Classification (NCBI taxonomy): domain Eukaryota; kingdom Metazoa; phylum Chordata; class Chondrichthyes; order Orectolobiformes; family Stegostomatidae; genus Stegostoma; species Stegostoma tigrinum. Next base: position 2,766,599 of record NC_081402.1, read on the forward strand.
GTGCTCATTCACTCAGCATTGACCCTCCGACACTGTGGCGCTCCCTCAGCATTGATCCTCCGATTGTCTGGCGGTTCTTCAGCTGTGACCGTCCCTCTTTACGGTGTTCCACACAGGCCCTGTTTATAGTGACAGGCAATGTGTGGGTTAATAACTAAGCTGTGTATAGGGTCACTAACAAAACTGTCACCCTTTGGGATCTAATTGTACAGTAGTTGATGTAAATGCAGAACAGTTATCTCTCTTGCTGTTAATCTGGGATTGGTTATGCCTCCAGCCTGAGGAAAGCACCAAATCTTTAGGCCAAAGCAGTGATGAAGAGGGGCCCTCTCGTCTTCACTCGAACCTCCCCCATCACACTCTTCCAAACTATCCTCCCATTCCTATCTCCCTAGTCGATTCATGCAGCTTCCACAACTCCTATATCTCACGCAGCCGAGATCTTCCCTAACTGTGGCAAACTGCCAAATTCCTTTGTGTTTTTCTGTAAGTGGGTGTGAGTATGGTGTCATTAAATCTGAGGGTGTTGCAGTGTAACGCTGCTGCCTGGATACCAGGGCTGGTGGCCTCGATTCCATCCCTTCCACCGTCCCCAAATTGCCTTCCATGTTCCTGTGTCGCATTTCTACTCTGCATTCCCGCATCACCGTCCACGTTGCCGTATCACCTTTTCTGTTCCTCATTGCCTCTGCATAATTGGAGAAAGGCTGCAAACGGATTTTGGGGGGTGTGGGGAACTTGTACACAAAACACAGAAAGCTAGCACACAGCGGCAGCAGGTAATCAGAAAGCTAATGGAATGTTGGTCCTTATTTCTGGGGTTTGGGGCAGGGTTGGAGTGCAAGAGTAACTGTACAAGGTGCTGGTGAGACAGCATCTGGACTACTATGAAGAGTTTTGGTTCCCTTATCTAAGGAAGGATATAATTTTGTTGGAGGCAGCTAACTGTTGATTGTTGAAAAACCCATTTGGCTCACTGATGCCCTTTAGATAGATAGAGTCATTCACCATGGAAACAGATCCTTCAGTCCAAGTAGTCCACACTAACCATGTTCCCAAACTAAACCAGTCACACCTGCCTGTGTTTGGCCCATTATCCATCCAAACCTTCCCTATTCACATGTTTATTCAAATGGCAGGTCTCCTTCAGGTGACTCCAGACCCACAGCAATGTAGTTGATTCTTAACTGCCCTCTGAAATGGCCTAGCCAGCCTCTCAGTTGTATCAATCATAATGAAGTCTCAACAATGAAATGAAAGCAGATGGACCACCTGGCATCAAGCTAAGCCCTGAAAAAGACAACAGTAGAAATAATCCAGTTGACCTGCAAAGTCCTCCTCACTAACACTTGGAAGCTAACGCCAAAATTGGGAAAGCTGTCTCATTGGTTAATCAAGCAACAGCCCAACATAGTCACACTCACAGAATCATACCATACAGACAACGTCCTAGACATTGCCATGACCATCCCTGGGTATGTGCTGTCCCACCAGCTGGGCAGACCCAGCAGACAGGGGGCACCGTGGTGTACAGTCGGGAGCGAGTTGCTCTGGGAGTCCTAAACGTTGACTGCAGACCCCGTGAAGACCCACGACTTCAGGTTGAACATGGGCAAGGAAATCTGCTGCTGATTGCCATGCACATTCTCCATCAGCTGATGAATCCGTTCTCCTCCATGTTGAACAACACTTGGGAGAAGCACTGAGGGTGAGGGTGGCAAGGGCACAAAATGTATGCTGGGTGGGTGTATCAATGTCTGCCACCAAGGGTGGCTCGGCAGCAGTGCTACAGATCGAGCTGCTCGGTCCCAAAGGATAAAAACAACACTGGGTCTGCAGCATGTGGTGAGGGAACCAACAAGAGGGAAAAACATGCTTGAGCTGATCTTTAAACAACCTGCCAGCTGCAGACGCATCTTGTCCCTGACAATACTGATAACAATGACCATCGCACTGTCCTTGTGGAGATGAAGCCCAGCCTTCAACTTGAGAATAGCCGCCATCGTGTGGTATGGCAGTATCACCACACTAACTGGGAAAGACTGAACGACCCAGCAACTCCAGACTGGGCATCCATGAGGCACTGTGGGCCATAACAGCAGCAGAATTGCAGTCCAGCACCATCTGTAACCTCATGGCCAAGCAAATCCCCACTGAACCATTACCATCAAGTCAGAGGATCAAGCCTGGTTCAAAGGAGAGCGCAGGAGCAGCACCAGGCATGACTGAAATTGAGGTGTCATTCTGGTGAAGCTACCAAACAGGGCTCCTTGCACACCAAACAGCGAAAGCAGCAAGTGAAAGACAGAGCTAAGCGAACCCACAACCAACAGATCAGATCTAAGCTCTGCAGTTCTGCCACATCCAGTCGGGAATGGTGGTCGACAATTAAACAACTCACCAGAGGCAGAGGCTCCACAAATCTCCCCATTCTCAATGACGGAAGAGCCCAGTACATCAGTGCGAAAGAAAAGCTGAAGGATTCACAACCATCTTCAGCCAGAAGTGCCGAGTGGATGATCCATCTCAGTCTCCTCCTGTGGCCCCATCGTTGCTTCAGACATGAACAAAAGAGCTGAGTTCCAGAGGTGAGGTGAGAGTGACAGCCCTTGACATGAAGCCTGCATTTGACAGAGTGTGGTATCAAGGAGGCCGAGCAAACCCAGAATCAATGGGTAGCAGGGGGCAAAATCTCTGCTGGTCGGAGTCGTACCTGGTATAGCTTCAGGACACCTCTGCAGGATTTCCTCAGGATAGTGCCCTGGGCCAAGCCATCTTCAGCTGCTTCATCACTGCCCTTCCCTCCACCGTGAGGTTAGAGGTAGGAATGTTTGCTGATGATTGCACAATGATCGGCATCATTCACCGCTCCTCAGCGACTGAAGCCGTCCATGTTCAAATGCAGGAAGACCTGGACAGTATCCAGGCTGGGCTGACAAATTCCAAGTTACAGTCACACCCCACAGGAGCCAGGCAGTGACTAACTCCCACACGACAGAATCTAACCATCGCCCTCTTGACATGAAATAACATTAGCATCACCAAATCACCCACAAGTAATATCCTGGATGTTATCATTGACCAGAGACTCAATTGGGATTCACCACATAAACACAGTGGCTAAAAGTGCAGGTCAGAAGCTAGGAATATTGCAGCAAATAACTCACCTCCAGACTCTTCAAAGCCTGTTCACCATCTACAAGGCACAAGACAGGAAGGCGGTGGAATACTCCCCGCATGCCTGGATGAGTGCAGCCCCAACACTCAAGAAGCTTGATACCATCCAGAACAAAACAGCTGCTTTATTGGCACCACATCCATAAGCACCCGTTCCGTCCACCACTGATGCTCAGTTGCAGCAGTGTGCACTATCTACAAGATGCATGGCAGAAATTCACCAATGCTCCTTATCGAGCACCTTCCAAACTTCTGACAAATTCCATCTGGAATGGCAATGGACAGTTGATACACGGCAGCATGTAGATATATACTTGCAAGTTCCCCTCTAGGCCATTCACCATCCTGACTTGGAAATATATCATCATTCCTTCACTTTTACTGGGTCAAAACCTCAAATTTCCTTCCTAACAGCATTGTACATTAACCTACAGCCTGTGGATTGTAATGGTTCAAGAAGGCAACTCTGTATCACCTTCTCAAGTGCAATTCGGGACGGGCAATGAAAACTGTAGCTGAACCAGTGACACCATATCTCATGAATGAATAGAAAAAATATCCCTGGTATGGAGGGATTGTCTTATGAGGAAAGGCTAAACAGATTGGCACTCTACTCACTGGAGTTTAGAAGAATGAGAGGTGATCTCATTGAAACATCGGGGGAGGGGATTGACAGGGTAAATGCTGAGAGGATGATTCCCATCACAGAAGAATCTAGGACCAGAGGGCAGAATAAAAGGGTGTCAATTTAAGACTGAGATGAGGAGAAATTAACTCTGTCAGGGAGTTGAGGGTTTTTGGATCTCCTTGCCAAAGGGAGCTGTGGGGACTCTGTCCTTGTGGAAATTTAAGACTGAGATAGATAGATTCTTGGTCAGTCATGGAATCAAGGATTACAGGGAAAGGGCAGGAAAGGACGCGGTCAGATATAGAGTAAAGCTCCGTCTGTGTAGTTCCCCCATCAAGCACTCCCAAGACAGGGAAAGCACAGGATTAGATACAAAGTAAGCTCTCTCTAGACTGTCCTCCCAGCAAACACTCCCGCAACAGGGACAGCACAGTGTTCGATACAGAGTAAAGATCTCTCTACACTGTCTCCATCAAACCCACCCAGGTCAAGGATAGTGTGGAGTTAGATGCAGAATACGGAGCCACATGCCCATATACCCCTCCTGATCTCTATAACCCCCTCCAGCCCCATATACCCCTCCTGATCTCTATAACCCCCTCCAGCCCCGTATACCCCTCCTGATCTTCATAACCCCCTCCAGCCCCAAAACCCTTCAAATCTCTATAACCCTCACCAGCCCCTACACCCTTCCCAATCTCCGTAACCCCCTTCAGCCTCATACCCCTCCTGATTTCCATAACCCCCTGCAGTCCCTACACTCTTCCTTTCCCAATCTCCGTAACCCCTCCAGCCCCATACTCCTCCTGATCTCTATAACCCCCTCCAGCCCCTATATCACACCCGATCTCTATAACCCCCACCAGCCCCTACACCCTTCCTGAACTCTATAACCCCATCCAGCCCCATACTCTTCCTGATCTCCATAACCCCCTGCAGTCCCTACACCCTTCCCTTCCCAATCTCCGTAACCCCTTCCAGCCCCAAAGCCCTTCCAATCTCCCTAACCTGCTCCAGCCCCTACACCCTTCCCAATCTCTGTAACCCTCTCCAGCCCCTACACCCTTCCCACTGTCCCTAACCTCCTCCAGCCCCTATACCACACCCTTCCCAATCTCCGTAACCCCCTCCAACTCCTATACCACACCTGATCTCTATATCCCCCTCCAGCCTCATACCCCTCCTGATTTCCATAACCCCCTGCAGTCCCTACACTCTTCCTTTCCCAATCTCCGTAACCCCTCCAGCCACTACACCCTTCTCAAACTCCATAACCCCCTCCATCCCCTATACCACACCCGAAGTCTATAATCCCCTCCAGTCCCTATACCACATCCGATCTCTACAAGCCCCAGAAGCCCCTACACTCTTCCTTTCCCTATCTCTGTAATACCCACCAACTGTACACCCTTGCCCATCTCTGTCACCTTCTGCTGTACTTATAGCCCACATCATTGAGTATCCTGCTGTGATGTGATAAGTGAGTAGGCTGTTATACCCTGCATTATCACTCCCTCTCTTCTCACCCTTCAACATGTGCAGACCGATGACTCCTTGAATCTGTGGAGAACCCTGCGTGGGCTTGGACCTGTCTGTCCCATTGGGTCAGTGTGCTCCTTCCAGGTGGAGACCTTCAGTCCGAGACCTGTGCTCACCTTCTCAGCGACAGGGCACAGGAGGGATACTGCCACTCGGAGGTCCCGCGAGGAGGCTTTGAGGAGAACTTGAACATCTCTTACCTTGCTGTGGAACACACCACCGCATCCTGACTCAGATGGAAATGGTTGCCTCGGTGACCCTTGTAGCAAGCTTCCTAGACAGCACGGTAGATGCTTGGTATCCCCGAGCAAGAGGAACTGTCTGAGGGCTATGCACAGCCAGACTTGGGTGGACTTTGAAGAGAGGAGTCATTTAAAGAAGTTATAAATAGGATGTACCTCACTCCCCTCGGTGAGGGAACCCACGGTGAACACACTGCCAAGGACAAGATAAGCAGGGAGCAGCTCTACTGTGCTTTTTCCACATGTTTGTTGGACTAAGGCCAAACATTCACCCTTCAGGGCCCACTTAGAGGCCCAAACTTTCACCCTTTCAGGACCAGAATCCACCCTTTCATTCACATCATTCACACTCTACAACTGTTGGCCACAGCTGCCCCATCCCAGTAGAAAATGTGTCAATATTTCTAGGCCCAATGGTCTCACCTTCCAGACCCAGAATTTCTCCAGATGTAAATCTACGTGCTGTCATTGAGCCACTCAGCGGCAAAAATACCCTTTCAAGGGCCAACAGGCAAAAATGACAATACAATCTGGAGATCAGTGATCTGACCGCACAGAGCTCTCCTGTTCAGGTGGACTTGGCCAGCTGGACCAATTTGTGCCATTTCCACCTTCTTCTCATTGATCCTCCTCAACAGCCGAACACAGCATCACAGGGACATGATAAAGTTTAACCCTGGTCCACATGGGTGGTGTTTGGGACTGGTAGCCAAGGTCTTGGCCAAAGAGGTTGCTTTTTAAGGAGGGCATGTACAAAGGAGAGGCAGAGGGTAAGTTCAGAGATTTAGGCGGGGTGTTCCAGAGCTCAGGCCCCCCTCAGTAGGTAAGGCAGGCCGTCCCTGGGGGAGGGATGCAAATAAATGGAGAGCAGACAACTTCCATCAACAGAGCAGCAGACAGAGATGGGGTGTAGGGGGCTGGAGGGGGTGACGGAGATAGGGAGGGGGTGTAGGGGGCTGGAGGAGGTGATGGAGATAGGGAGGGGGTGTAGGGGGCTGGAGGGGGTGACAGAGATAGGGAGGGTGTGTAGGGGGCTGGAGGGGGTGACAGAGATAGGGAGGGGGTGTCGGGGGCTGGAAGAGGTGACAGAGATAGGGAGGGGGTGTAGGGGGCTGGAGGAGGTGACAGAGATAGGGAGGGGGTGTAGGGGGCTGGAGGGGGTGACAGAGATAGGGAGGGGGTGTAGGGGCTGGAGGGGGTGACTGAGATAGGGAGGGGCTGGAGGGGGTGACAGAGATAGGGAGGGGGTGTAGGGGGCTGGAGGGGGTGACAGAGATAGGGAGGGGGTGTAGGGGGCTGGAGGGGGTGACAGAGATAGGGAGGGGGTGTAGGGGGCTGGAGGGGGTGACAGAGATAGGGAGGGGGTGTAGGGGGCTGGAGGGGGTGACAGAGATAGGGAGGGGGTGTAGGGGGCTGGAGGGGGTGACAGAGATAGCAAGGGGGGTTATAGGGGGCTGGAGGAGTTAACAGAGATAGGGAGGGGGTGTAGGGGGCTGGAGGAGGTGACAGAGATAGGGAGGGGTTGTAGGGGCTGGAGGGGGTGACAGAGATAGCAAGGGGGGTGTAGGGGGCTGGAGGAGGTAACAGAGATAGGGAGGGGGTGTAGGGGGCTGGAGGAGGTGACATAGATAGGGAGGGGGTGTAGGCGGCTAGAGGAGGTAACAGAGATAGGGAGGGGGTGTAGGGGGCTGGAGGGGGTGACAGAGATAGGGAGGGGGTGTAGGGGCTGGAGGAGGTGTCAGAGATAGGGAGGGGGTGTAGGGGGCTGGAGGGGGTGACAGAGATAAGGAGGGGGTGTAGGGGGCTGGAGGAGGTGACAGAGATAGGGAGGGGGTGTAGGGGGCTGGAGGGGGTGACAGAGATAGGGAGGGTGTGTAGGGGGCTGGAGGGGGTAACAGAGATAGGGAGGGGGTGTAGGGGGCTGGAGGGGGTGACAGAGATAGGGAGGGGGTATAGGGGGCTGGAGGAGGTGACAAGGAGAGGGAGGAGGTGTAGGAGCTGGACGAGGTGATAGGCTGGGGAGGGGGCTGGAGGAGGGGACAGATAGGAAGAGGGAGTCGGGGCTTGGGTGGCATATGGATCAGGTCAGAAATTCATGTCAGAGATAAATACAGTGCAAAGCTTACAAATAATCTAGTGTAGCCTCAGATAGTTGCTCGAGATTTGGTTGGAGTCTCTAGTTTGGGAATGAAGCTCGGATTAAGGTGAGGAAACAATCGTTTCAGCTTCCCAACATCTGACTGAGGCAATTTCTACTTCTCAGGCAACAAGCGCTCCCTCAGCACTGACCCTCCGACAGTGCCCCCTCCCTCAGCACTGACCCTCCGACAGTGCCCACTCCCTCAGCACTGACCCTCTGACAGTGCCCACTCCCTCAGCACTGACCCTCCGACAGTGCCCCCTCCCTCAGCACTGACCCTCCGACAGTGCCCCCTCCCTCAGCACTGACCCTCTGACAGTGACCACTCCCTCAGCACTGACCCTCCAACAGTGCCCCCTCCCTCAGCACTGACCCTCCGACAGTGCCCCCTCCCTCAGCACTGACCCTCTGACAGTGACCACTCCCTCAGCACTGACCCTCCGACAGTGCCCAGTCCCTCAGCACTGACCCTCTGACAGTGCCCCCTCCCTCAGCACTGACCCTCTGACAGTGACCACTCCCCCAGCACTGACCCTCTTCCAGTACCTGCTCCCTCAGCACTGACCCTCCGATAGTGCCCACTCCCTCAGCAATGTCCGTCTTACTGCACCCACTCCCTCGGCACTGATCCTCTGACAGTGCCCACTCCCTCAGCACTGACCCCCTGACAGTGCCCACTCCCTCAGCACTGACCCTCTGACAGTCCCCGCTCCCTCAGTACTGACCCTGACAGTCCCCGCTCCCTCGGCACTGACCCTCCGACAGTGACCACTCCCTCAGCACTGACCCTCCGACAGTGCCCAGTCCCTCAGCACTGACCCTCTGACAGTGACCACTCCCCCAGCACTGACCCTCTTCCAGTACCTGCTCCCTCAGCACTGACCCTCCAATAGTGCCCACTCCCTCAGCACTGTCCGTCTTACTGCACCCACTCCCTCGGCACTGATCCTCTTACAGTGCCCACTCCCTCAGCACTGACCCTCTGACACTGCCCACTCTCTCAGCACTGACCCTCTGACAGTGCCCGCTCCCTCAGCACTGACCCTCCGACAGTCCCTACTCCCTCAGCACTGACCGTCTGACAGTCCCCGCTCCCTCGGCACTGATCCTCTTACAGTGCCCACCCCCTCAGCACTGACCCTCTTACAATGACCACTCCCTCAGCAATGTCCCTCTTACAGTGACCACTCCTCCAGCACTGACCCTCTGACAGTGTGCGGGTGTTGTGTGGGGTCTGTACGATGGAGGTGTAATTTTGGTAGTTCGGGATTGGACACCTTGACGGCTTGAGGACCCTGATGATGGGCACTTTGTGAATGGGCCCCACTGTTTTGGGTGGCAATAGACAGAAACCTGTTTTTGGCTCTCTACCTGTTGCAGATACCAATTGGTACCCTGTTTCTTTGACTTGTGGGTTTTTAGGATTCAGCAGGGAAGAGTAACAGCGTCCCTCTCTCTCACATTGTCTCCAGAATGTCAATCGACCTGATGCATCTACACTTCCCTTGTGTTCATCAACCCTCTAAAGATTAACTACTTCCAACAAAACAGGGCATAACTGGAGCATGTAGGTAGAGAGTGCAGATGGGTGATGGTTTGGGAGAAGTGGGGCAGAATGGAGTTCGGATGGATCGGACAAGCTTCGTGATTATATTTGTTTTTGCAATGACTCTTTGCAGCACAATAAAGCTGTCCCTGTTAAAACAAGGGGAGATACAAACTTGGATGCTCATATGTGTGGGTAGATGTCACTACGCAGATGTGGGCTTAAAAGGTTATAGGGTCAAGTCCCCACTCCAAAGATGTGACCACAATCAATTCAGGCTTATCACTCTCCACGGAATCAAAGTGTCAGTGTTGATGAGCACCACATTATTGGAGAGTCAGGGCTGAGGGAACAGGCACTGTCAGAGGGCCAGTGCGATAGTGGTTCTCTTGATGAGGGGCCTAAGTCCTGATCTGTTGTGTTACCCTCTACGTTAGTTGAGAACGGAATGGACAGTGACATCAGCAGTGTTCTTGAGTGTTGGAATTAATGAACATTCCTGATGTTGATTCACTGCTGGGCTAATGACTACATCACCAATGTCAAAGTCTCAACTCTCCTTAACAGTCAAGCTTTCCATGTGTCACCAGCCCTCAGTGCTGAGACTGTTAATGACTGGGAAAGCACCCTCCAAATTGACATGAACCAGACTGAGCAGGTTCGTGGCTCTCTCTTCGGTTCAGATCCATGGTGTCAGCATTGCTCACAAATAACACTGAACAGAGGAGAGTGTGAGATGAATGTCTGAGGAGATTTGGAACTGGAGAGGACCATTCAGCTGTTTGGCCCTTGAATGAGATCATGGCTGATCTGTAGCCTAACTCCAGACACCTTCCCTTATTCATTCATATCTTTGCTAAACAACAATTTATTTTCATCACATTTAAATATTAACACCAGATCGAACATCTGCTGTCGTTTGTAGAAGAGAGTTCAACCACCCTTTGTGTGTAGAAGTTCTTCCTAACATCTCTCCTTAATGGTATGGTCCTAACTCTCAGACTCCCAGCACAACAGTTCTAGAATCCCTCACTCATGGAAGTAGTTATCTTTATCTGTCCTGCTGCAGATTTTGCTGCACAGAAAGACTGCAAGGCATGTTATTAAACCCGAGGGTTTGTCAGCCAACGATACGATTGTGGGATGGGGCATGAGGAGCAACTGAGTGATGGAACACAAAAAATGTAGGTGGCAAGGCAGGTCGTGAGCCGGATACAAGCAGCTTACAGAGAGATGTTGATAGGTTCACTCGGTGGGCAAATTGCTGCCAAATGGGATGGAATGTGAGAAAATGCGTAGTTGTTCATTTTGGAAGGGAAGGCAAAAAGACAGAATGTTAGTTAAGTGGAGATAAGCTGCATAAGACCAGAAGATGAAGGAGCTCAATTAGGTCATTTGGCCCATTGCGTCTGCTCTGCCATTCAATCATAGCTGATACATTTCTCAACCCCATTCTTCCTGTAATCCGTAACCCCTTTACAAATCAAGAACCTATTTATCTCTTAAAAACACTCTTAAAAACACTCAATGACTTGGCCTCTACAGCTCTCTGCGGCAACGAGTTCCACAGATTCACTAGCCTCTGATTCAAGAAATTCCTCCTCATCTCAGTCCCTTCACTCTGAGCTGTGCCCATGGGTTCTAGTCACTTCTACAAGTAGAAACATCTTGTCTACATCCATTTTATCCAGGTCTCTCAGTATACTGTAAGTTTCAATGAAATTCCCCTTATCTTTCTAAACTCCCATTGAGCACAGACGCAGAGGCCTCAACTGCTCCTCTTATGACAAGCTGTTTATCCCTGGGCTCATTCTGGTAAACCTCGTCTGGGCAGCCTCCAACACCAGCACATCCTTCCTTAGGTAGGAGCCCAAACCTACTCATTAAGTCACCGGGGGACTCGTACCCAGGTGCAACAAGTAATCAGGAAGGCTAATGGAATGTTAGCCCTTATTTCTAGGGGGTGGGAGTATAAGAGGAGGGAAGTCTGGCTGTAACTGTCCAAGGTGCTGGTGAGACCATATCTGGAGTATTGAGGATAATAAAATGTGAGGCTGGATGAACACAGCAGGCCCAGCAGCATCTCAGGAGCACAAAAGCTGACGTTTCAGGCCTAGACCCTTCATCAGAGAGGGGGATAGGGTGAGGGTTCTGGAATAAATAGGGAGAGAGGGGGAGGCGGACTGAAGATGGAGAGAAAAGAAGATAGGTGGAGAGGAGAGTATAGGTGGGGAGGTAGGGAGGGGATAGGTCAGTCCAGGGAAGACGGACAGGTCAAGGAGGTGGGATGAGGTTAGTAGATAGGAAATGGAGGTGCGGCTTGGGGTGGGAGGAAGGGATGGGTGGGAGGAAGAACAGGTTAGGGAGGCAGAGACAGGTTGGGCTGGTTTTGGGATGCAGTGGGTGGAGGGGAAGAGCTGGGCTGGTTGTGTGGTGCAGTGGGGGGAGGGGACGAACTGGGCTGGTTTTGGCATGCGGTGGTGGAAGGGGAGATTTTGAAACTGGTGAAGTCCACATTGATACCATTGGGCTGCAGGGTTCCCAAGCGGAATATGAGTTGCTGTTCCTGCAACCTTTGGGTGGCATCATTGTGGCACTGCAGGAGGCCCATGATGGACATGTCATCTAAAGAATGGTAGGGGGAGTGGAAATGGTTTGCAACTGGGAGGTGCAGTTGTTTATTGCAAACCGAGCGGAGGTGTTCTGCAAAGCGGTCCCCAAGCCTCCGCTTGGTTTCCCCAATGTAGAGGAAGCCACACCGGGTACAGTGGATGCAGTATACCACATTGGCAGATGTGCAGGTGAACCTCTGCTTAATATGGAAAGTCATCTTGGGGCCTGGGATAGGGGTGAGGGAGGAGGTGTGGGGGCAAGTGTAGCATTTCCTGCGGTTGCAGGGGAAGGTGCCAGGTGTGGTGGGGTTGGAGGGCAGTGTGGAGCGAACAAGGGAGTCACGGAGAGAGTGGTCTCTCCGGAAAGCAGATAGGGGTGGGGATGGAAAAATGGCTTGGGTGGTGGGGTCGGATTGTAGATGGCGGAAGTGTCGGAGGATGATGTGTTGTATCCGGAGGTTGGTAGGGTGGTGTGTGAGAACGAGGGGGATCCTCTTTGGGCGGTTGTGGCGGGGGCGGGGTGTGAGGGATGTGTTGCGGGAAATGCGGGAGACGCGGTCAAGGGCGTTCTCAACCACTGTTGGGGGAAAGTTGCGGTCCTTAAAGAACTTGGACATCTGGGATGTGCGGGAGTGGAATGTCTTATCGTGGGAGCAGATGCGGCGGAGGCGGAGGAATTGGGAATAGGGGATGGAATTTTTGCAGGAGGGTGGGTGGGAGGAGGTATATTCTAGGTAGCTATGGGAGTCGATGGGCTTGAAATGGACATCAGTTACAAGCTGGTTGCCTGAGATGGAGACTGAGAGGTCCAGGAAGGTGAGGGATGTGCTGGAGATGGCCCAGGTGAACTGAAGGTTGGGGTGGAAGGTGTTGGTGAAGTGGATGAACTGTTCGAGCTCCTCTGGGGAGCAAGAGACGGCGCTGATACAGTCATCAATGTAACGGAGGAAGAGGTGGGGTTTGGGGCCTGTGTAGGTGCGGAAGAGGGACTGTTCCACCTAACCTACAAAGAGGCAGGCATAGCTGGGGCCCATGCGGGTGCCCATCGCCACCCCCTTTGTCTGTAGGAAGTGGGAGGAATCGAAAGAGAAGTTGTTGAGGGTGAGGACGAGTTCGGCTAGGCGGATTAGGGTGTTGGTGGAGGGGGACTGGTCGGGCCTGCGGGACAGGAAGAAGCGGAGGGCCTTGAGGCCATCTGTATGAGGAATACAGGTGTATAGGGACTGGATGTCCATGGTGAAAATGAGGTGTTGGGGGCCAGAGAATTGGAAGTCTTGGAGGAGGTGGAGGGCGTGGGTGGTGTCACGGACGTAGGTGGGGAGTTCCTGGACCAAAGGGGAGAAAATGGAGTCCAGATAGGTGGAGATGAGTTCGGTGGGGCAGGAACAGGCTGAGACGATGGGTCGACCAGGGCAGGCAGGTTTGTGGATTTTGGGAAGGAGATAGAAACTGGCCGTGCGGGGTTGGGGAACAATGAGGTTGGAGGCTGTGGTTGGGAGGTCCCCTGAGGTGATAAGGTCACGAATGGTGTTGGAGATGATGGTTTGGTACTCGGGTGTGGGGTCATGATCGAGGGGGCAGTAGGAGGTGGTGTCGGAGAGTTGGCGTTTGGCCTCGGTTTAGAGGTCAGTGCGCCATACTACCATTGCGCCACCCTTGTCTGTGGGTTTGATGGTGAGGTTGGGGTTGGAGCGGAGGGAGCGGAGGGCTGCCTGTTCTGCAGGGGAGAGGTTGGAGTGGGTGAGAGGGGTGGAGAGGTTGAGGCGGTTAATGTCTCGAAGGCAGTTTGAGATGAAGAGGTCGAGGGAAGGTAGGAGGCCTGGGGGTGGTGTCCAGGAGGAGGACTTGTGTTGGATGCAGGCGAAGGGGTCAGTGGAGGGAGGGTTAGGTTCCCGGTTGAAGAAGTAGGCGTGGAGGCGAAGGCGGCAGAAAAACTGTTCTACGTCCAACCGTGACTTGTATTCGTTGATGTGTGGGTGGAGGGGCTCCCTTGTTCACTCCACACTGCCCTCTAACCCCACCACACCTGGCACCTTCCCCTGCAACCGCAGGAAATGCTACACTTGTCCCCACACCTCCTCACTCACCCCTATCCCAGGCCCCAAGATGACTTTCCACATCAGGCTGATGTTCACCTGCACATCTGCCAATGTAGTATACTGCATCCGCTGTACCCGGTGTGGCTTCCTCTACATTGGGGAAACCAAGCAGAGGCTTGGGGACCGCTCGGTTCGCAATAAACAACTGCACCTCCCAGTCGCAAACCATTTCCACTCCCCCTACCATTCTTTAGATGACATGTCCATCATGGGCCTCCTGCAGTGCCACAATGATGCCACCCGAAGGTTGCAGGAACAGCAACTCAAATTCCGCCTGGGAACCCTGCAGCCCAATGGTATCAATGTGGACTTCACCAGTTTCAAAATCTCCCCTTCCCCCACCGCATCCCAAAACCAGACCAGTTTGTCCCCTCCCCCCACTGCACCACACAACCAGCCCAGCTCTTCCCCTCCACCCACTGCATCCCAAAACCAGCCCAACCTGTTTCTGCCTCCCTAACCTGTTCTTCCTCTCACCCATCCCTTCCTCCCTCCCCAAGCCGCACCCCCAGCTACCTACTAACCTCATCCCACCTCCTTGACCTGTCCGTCTTCCCTGGACTGACCTATCCCCTCCCTACCTCCCCACCTATACTCTCCTCCCCACCTATCTTCTTTTCTCTCCATCTTCGGTCCGCCTCCCCCTCTCTCCCTATTTATTCCAGAACCCTCACCCCATCCCCCTCTCTGATGAAGGGTCTAGGCCCGAAACGTCAGCTTTTGTGCTCCTGAGATGCTGCTGGGCCTGCTGTGTTCATCCAGCCTCACATTTTATTATCTTGGATTCTCCAGCATCTGCAGTTCCCATTATCTCTGGAGTATTGTGAGCAGTTTTGGTCCCCTTAATTAACGAAAGGTAGCATTTCATAGAAGCCAGATCAGGGAAGATTCACTCGGATGGTCCTTGGTATGGAGGGATTGTCTTATAAGCAAAGACTAAACAGTTTGGGACTCTACTCACTGGAGTTTAAAAGAATAAGAGGTGATCTTATTGAAACAAATCAGATTCTTAAGGAGCTTTATAGGGCAAATGCTGAGAGAATGCTTTCCTCACAGGAAAGTCTCGGACTAGAGGGCATTGTCTCAGAATAAAAGGGCACCAATTTAACATTGAGGTGAGGAGGAATTTGTTCTCTCAGAGGATTGAGAGACTTTGGAACTTCATGCCACATAGACCAGTGGGGGCAGAGTCCTTGTGTATATTTAAGACTGAGATAGATTCTTGATCAATAGAGTAGTCAAGCTTTATGGGGAAAGGTCAGAAAAGTGGGCATGACAATGCTTGGATCAGCCATGATTGTATTGAATTAGAGTCATAGAGCACTGAAGTTAGAGCATTAGAGCAAAGAAATAGACCCTTTGGCCCCTGCCAACCAGGTTTCCTAAATTGAACTAATCCTATTTAACTGCACTTGGCCCATGTCCCTGTAAATTGTTCCTATCCACATACCTGTCCAAATGTCTTTTAAATGTTGAAATTGTACCAGCCTCCACCACTTCCTCTGGCAGCTCATTCCATACAGACACCACCCTCTGTGTGAAAAAGTTGCCCCTCAGGTCCCTTTTAAACCTTTCCCCTCTCACCTTAAGCCTATGCCCTTTGGTTTTAGACTCCCCTACCCTGCAGAAAAGGCCCAAGCTATTCACCTTATCTATGGCCCTCATGATTTTATAAACCTCTATAAGGTCCCTCCTCAGCCTCCTACCTACACTCCAGGGACAAAAGTCTGAGCCAATCCAGCCTCTCCGTGTAACTCAAACCCTATAGTCTCGGTATCGTTCCTGTAAATTTATTTTGCACCTGTTCAGTGTAATAGCACACTTCTGATGGCAAGGTGACCAGAATTGTACTTAGCCCTCCAAAAGTGGCCTAACCAATGTCTTGCACAGCTCTAACATGACAGCCCAGCTCTTCTATGCAAAGCTCTGACCATTGAAGTAGCAAATGCCTTCTTCACCACTCTGTCTACCTGTGATGCCAATCTCAAGGAACTATGTACCTGTGCCGCCTAGGTTTCTCTGTTCAACAGCCCTCCCCAAGATCCTATCAGTGACTGTGTAAATCCTGCCCTGGTTTGTCTTATCAAAATGCAACACCTCACGTTTCTCTAAATTAATTTCAACCTGCCATTCCTCAGCCCATGGGCCCGGTAGATAATCTTCTACATTGTTTCTCTATACCACCAATTTTGGTATCATCCGCAAACTTTCTAACCATGCCTCCTACGGTCTCACTCAAATCGTTCATATATATGATGAATAACAGTGGACCCAGCACCAATCATTGGGACATATTGCTGGTCACAGGCCTCTACTCTGAACAACAACCCTGTATGGCCACCCTCTGTCTCCTATCGTAAAGCCAAGTTTGTATCCAGTTGGCTCGCTCTTCCTGGATCCCACGTGACGTAACCTTATCAATTTACCTTATCAATTAATCCACCATGCACAATCTTATCAAAGGTCTTTCTAAAGTCCACGTAGCCAGCATCTGCCACTCTGCTTTCATGTACCTTCTTAGTCCCCTCTTCAAAGAACTCAGTCGAGTTGGTGAGACATGATTTCTCACCCACAAAGCCAAGCTGACTCTCCCTAATCAGTCCTTGCCTTTCCAAATGCATGTAGATCCTGCCTGCCATAATGTGCTCCAACAACTTACTCACCACGGATGTCAGATTCATGGGTTTGTAGCTCCATGGCTTTTCCTTGCAGCCTTCATTAAGGAAATGCACAACGTTAGCTGCCAGTCTTCCAGCACCACCTCACTTGTTGCTGTTAATGACATAAGTATCTGTGCTAGTGGCCCCACAATTTCTCCTCTAGTTTCCCACAATATTCTGGGCCACCACTGATCAGGTCCCAGGGATTTATCTCCTTCTATATGTTTTAAAACCTTGAGCACCAGTCCTTCTGTAACATCGGCACTTTTCAAGTCAGCACTGTCTATTTCCCCAAGTTCTCCGGTGTAAATACTGATGCAAAATATTCATTTAGAAACCAAGACAGGATTTACACAGTGAGGTTTATATCCAGTGCAGTGCATTCCTGTCAGCCTGTACCCCCCCACAACATCTGTACAGTGGGGTTCATATCCAGTGCAGGCCACATTCCCCTCTCACCCAGTATGCCCAGTGGACTTCATATCCAGTATGGTCCTTCCACCCACCCCACCATGTACAACGGAATTTATATCCAGTGCAGTGCCTGTTCCCACAACTCACTGTGCAGTGGTGTTATGTCCAATGCACTGTGCTGTGTGCAACAGGGTTTCTATCCAGTGCATTGCCTGTCTTTCCCCCTTTCCCTCTCTTTGCAGTGGGGTTTATATACAGTGCATTCCCTGCTCCTCTGTCTGTGCGCTTTGGAGTTTATATCCAATATTCAGTGCAATGTGTCTGTTTGCACTTGGGGGTTATATCAAGTGCGGTGCCTGCCCTTATCTCTGTATGCTGTGGGTTTTATATCCAGTGCAGTCCCTACCTCTCTCCCTCTCTGTCTCTGCTTGCAATGGGGTGTATATCCATCTCAATGCCTGGCCGCCTCTCTCTCTCTGTGCTGTGGGGTTTGTATCCAGTACAGTCCCTACCTCTCTCTCTCTCTTTCTCTGCTCAGTGGGGTTTTATTCAGTGCAGTGTGTCTGAGTGCAGTGGGAGTTAAATCCAGTGCAGTGTGTCTGCTTGCAGTGGGGGTTAGTCAAGTGGTGTCCCAGTGTCTCTGCCTCTCCCTATCTAGTGGGGTTTAAATCCAGTGCGATACCTAGCTTTCTCCCTCTCTGTCTGTCTGTGCAGAAGGGTTCACATGCAATGCAGTGCCAGCTGCCCCAACTCCACTCTGTGGAGTGGGGGGTTATAAGCAGTGCAATGGCAGCCTCCCACTCTGTGCAAAGCAGTTATATCCAGTGCAGTGTGGTCTATTTGCAGTATGGCTTGTATCCAGTGCAGTCTCTGCCCCCCCTGTCTGTGCAGTGCGATTTATATCCAGTGCAGTTCCTGTACCCCCTTTCTCTGTCCAGTGGGGTTTATATCATGTGCAGCCCTTGTTCCCCACGCCCTGTGTATGCTGTGGGATTTATATCCAGTGCAATCCCTGCCAGACCGCCTCCCTGTGTACTGTGACGTGGGGGAGGGTTTACAGGGAACTGTACCCAGTGCAGTGCCTGCCCCCCCCCCACTCTCTGTATGCTGTGGGGGGGTGTTGTGGCGGTTGTATCCAGTGCGGGGCTAGTCCGCCTCTCCCTCTGGGTGCAGTGGAGGGGGAGGGGAGTTATATCCAGTGCCATGTCATACCCCCTCCCTGTGTGCAGTGAAGGGGGGAGGGGATTATATCCAGTGCAGTGTGATACCCCCACCCTGTGTGCAATGAAGGGGGGAGGGGGTTATATCCAGTGCAGTGTGATACCCCCTCCCTGTGCGGAGTGAAGGGGGGAGGGGATTATATCCAGTGCAGTGTGATACCCCCACCCTGTGTGCAGTGAAGGGGGGAGGGGGTTATATCCAGTGCAGTGTGATACCCCCACCCTGTGTGCAGTGAAAGGGGGAGGGGGTTATATCCAGTGCAGTGTGATACCCCCTCCCTGTGTGCAGTGAAGCGGGGAGGGGGTTATATCCAGTGCAGTGTGATACCCCCACCCTGTGTGCAGTGAAAGGGGGAGGGGGTTATATCCAGTGCAGTGTGATACCCCCTCCCTGTGTGCAGTGAAGGGGGGAGTGGGTTATATCCAGTGCAGTGTCATACCCCCTCCCTGTGCGCAGTGAAGGGGGGAGGGGGTTATATCCAGTGCAGTGTGATACCCCCTCCCTGTGTTCAGTGAAGGGGGGAGTGGGTTATATCCAGTGCAGTGTGATACCCCCACCCTGTGTGCAGTGAAGGGGGGAGGGGGTTATATCCAGTGCAGTGTGATACCCCCTCCCTGTGTGCAGTGAAGGGGGGAGGGGGTTATATCCAGTGCAGTGTGATACCCCCTCCCTGTGTGCAGTGAAGGGGGGAGGGGGTTATATCCAGTGCAGTGTGATACCCCCTCCCTGTGTGCAGTGAAGGGGGGAGGGGGTTATATCCAGTGCAGTGTGATACCCCCACCCTGTGTGCAGTGAAAGGGGGAGGGGGTTATATCCAGTGCAGTGTGATACCCCCACTCTGTGTGCAGTGAAGGGGGGAGGGGGTTATATCCAGTGCCGTGTGATACCCCCACCCTGTGTGCAGTGAAGGGGGGAGGGGGTTATATCCAGTGCAGTGTGATACCCCCTCCCTGTGTGCAGTGAAGGGGGGAGGGGGTTATATCCAGTGCAGTGTGACACTCCCCCCCCGCTCCCTGTGTGCAGTGAAGTGGGGAGGGTGCAATATCCAGTGCAGTGTGATACCCCCTCCCTGTGTTCAGTGAAGGGGGGAGGGGGTTATATCCAGTGCAGTGTGATACCCCCTCCCTGTGTGCAGTGAAGGGGGGAGGGGGTTATATCCAGTGCAGTGTGATACCCCCTCCCTGTGTGCAGTGAAGGGGGGAGGGGGTTATATCCAGTGCAGTGTGATACCCCCACCCTGTGTGCAGTGAAGGGGGGAGGGGGTTATATCCAGTGCAGTGTGATACCCCCACCCTGTGTGCAGTGAAAGGGGGAGGGGGTTATATCCAGTGCCGTGTGATACCCCCTCCCTGTGTGCAGTGAAGGGGGGAGGGGGTTATATCCAGTGCCATGTCATACCCCCTCCCTGTGTGCAGTGAAGGGGGGAGGGGGTTATATCCAGTGCAGTGTGATACCCCCACCCTGTGTGCAGTGAAGGGGCGAGGGGCTTATATCCAGTGCAGTGTGATACCCCCTCACTGTGTGCAGTGAAGGGGGGAGGGGGTTATATCCAGTGCAGCGTGATACCCCCTCCCTGTGTGCAGTGAAGGGGGGAGGGGGTTATATCCAGTGCAGTGTGATACCCCCTCCCTGTGTGCAGTGAAGGGGGGAGGGGATTATATCCAGTGCAGTGTGATACGCCCACCCTGTGTGCAGGGAAGGGGGGCGGGGGTTATATCCAGTGCAGTGTGATACCCCCACCCTGTGTGCAGTGAAGGGGGGAGGGGGTTATATCCAGTGCAGTGTGATACCCCCTCCCTGTGTGCAGTGTAGGGGGGAGGGGGTTATATCCAGTGCAGTGTGATACCCCCTCCCTGTGTGCAGTGAAGGGGGGAGGGGATTATATCCAGTGCAGTGTGATACCCCCACCCTGTGTGCAATGAAGGGGGGAGGGGGTTATATCCAGTGCAGTGTGATACCCCCTCCCTGTGTACAGTGAAGGGGGGAGGGGATTATATCCAGTGCAGTGTGATACCCCCACCCTGTGTGCAGTGAAGGGGGGAGGGGGTTATATCCAGTGCAGTGTGATACCCCCACCCTGTGTGCAGTGAAAGGGGGAGGGGGTTATATCCAGTGCAGTGTGATACCCCCTCCCTGTGTGCAGTGAAGCGGGGAGGGGGTTATATCCAGTGCAGTGTGATACCCCCACCCTGTGTGCAGTGAAAGGGGGAGGGGGTTATATCCAGTGCAGTGTGATACCCCCTCCCTGTGTGCAGTGAAGGCGGGAGTGGGTTATATCCAGTGCAGTGTCATACCCCCTCCCTGTGTGCAGTGAAGGGGGGAGTGGGTTATATCCAGTGCAGTGTGATACCCCCACCCTGTGTGCAGTGAAGGGGCGAGGGGCTTATATCCAGTGCAGTGTGATACCCCCTCCCTGTGTGCAGTGAAGGGGGGAGAGGGTTATATCCAGTGCAGTGTGATACCCCCTCCCTGTGTGCAGTGGTAGGGGGGAGGGGGTTATATCCGTTGCAGTGTGATACCCCCACCCTGTGTGCAGTGAAGGGGCGAGGGGCTTATATCCAGTGCAGTGTGATACCCCCTCCCTGTGTGCAGTGAAGGAGGGAGAGGGTTATATCCAGTGCCGTGTGATACCCCCTCCCTGTGTGTAGTGAAGGGGGGAGGGGGTTATATCCAGTGCAGTGTGATACCCCCTCCCTGTGTGCAGTGAAGGGGGGAGGGGGTTATATCCAGTGCAGTGTCATACCCCCTCCCTGTGTGCAGTGAAGGGGGGAGGGGGTTCTATCCAGTGCAGTGTGATACCCCCTCCCTGTGTGCAGTGAAGGGGGAGAGGGTTATATCCAGTGCAGTGTGATACCCCCTCCCTGTGTGCAGTGGTAGGGGGGAGGGGGTTATATCCAGTGCAGTGTGATACCCCACCCTGTGTGCAGTGAAGGGGGGAGGGGGTTATATCCAGTGCAGTGTGATACCCCCTCCCTGTGTGCAGTGAAGGGGGGAGGGTGTTATATCCAGTGCAGTGTGATACCCCCTCCCTGTGTGCAGTGAAGGGGGGAGGGCGTTATATCCAGTGCAGTGTGATACCCCCACCCTGTGTGCAGTGAAGGGGGGAGGGGGTTATATCCAGTGCAGTGTGATACCCCCACCCTGTGTGCAGTGAAGGGGGGAGGGGGTTATATCCAGTGCAGTGTCATACCCCCTCCCTGTGTGCAGTGAAGGGGGGAGGGGGTTATATCCAGTGCAGTGTGATACCCCCACCCTGTGTGCAGTGAAGGGGGGAGGGGGTTATATCCAGTGCAGTGTGATACCCCCACCTTGTGTGCAGTGAAGGGGGGAGGGGGTTATATCCAGTGCCGTGTGATACCCCCTCTCTGTGTGCAGTGAAGGGGGGAGGGGGTTATATCCAGTGCAGTGTGATACCCCCCCCCCGTGTGCAGTGAGGGGGGGAGGGGGTTATATCCAGTGCCGTGTGATACCCCCTCCCTGTGTGCAGTGAAGGGGGGAGGGGGTTATATCCAGTGCAGTGTGATACCCCCTCCCTGTGTGCAGTGAAGGGGGGAGGGGGTTATATCCAGTGCAGTGTGATACCCCCACCCTGTGTGCAGTGAAGGGGGGAGGGGGTTATATCCAGTGCAGTGTGATACCCCCTCCCTGTGTGCAGTGAAGGGTGGAGGGGGTTATATCCAGTGCAGTGTGATACCCCCACCCTGTGTGCAGTGAAGGGGGCAGGGGGTTATATCCAGTGCAGTGTCATACCCCCACCCTGTGTGCAGTGAAAGGGGGAGGGGGTTATATCCAGTGCCGTGTGATACCCCCTCCCTGTGTGCAGTGAAGGGGGCAGGGGGTTATATCCAGTGCCATGTCATACCCCCTCCCTGTGTGCAGTGAAGGGGGGAGGGGGTTATATCCAGTGCAGTGTGATACCCCCACCCTGTGTGCAGTGAAGGGGCGAGGGGCTTATATCCAGTGCAGTGTGATACCCCCTCACTGTGTGCAGTGAAGGGGGGAGGGGGTTATATCCAGTGCAGTGTGATACCCCCTCCCTGTGTGCAGTGAAGGGGGGAGGGGGTTATATCCAGTGCAGTGTGATACCCCCTCCCTGTGTGCAGTGAAGGGGGGAGGGGATTATATCCAGTGCAGTGTGATACGCCCACCCTGTGTGCAGGGAAGGGGGGCGGGGGTTATATCCAGTGCAGTGTGATACCCCCACCCTGTGTGCAGTGAAGGGGGGAGGGGGTTATATCCAGTGCAGTGTGATACCCCCTCCCTGTGTGCAGTGTAGGGGGGAGGGGGTTATATCCAGTGCAGTGTGATACCCCCTCCCTGTGTGCAGTGAAGGGGGGAGGGGATTATATCCAGTGCAGTGTGATACCCCCACCCTGTGTGCAATGAAGGGCGGAGGGGGTTATATCCAGTGCAGTGTGATACCCCCTCCCTGTGTGCAGTGAAGGGGGGAGGGGATTATATCCAGTGCAGTGTGATACCCCCACCCTGTGTGCAGTGAAGGGGGGAGGGGGTTATATCCAGTGCAGTGTGATACCCCCACCCTGTGTGCAGTGAAAGGGGGAGGGGGTTATATCCAGTGCAGTGTGATACCCCCTCCCTGTGTGCAGTGAAGCGGGGAGGGGGTTATATCCAGTGCAGTGTGATACCCCCACCCTGTGTGCAGTGAAAGGGGGAGGGGGTTATATCCAGTGCAGTGTGATACCCCCTCCCTGTGTGCAGTGAAGGGGGGAGTGGGTTATATCCAGTGCAGTGTCATACCCCCTCCCTGTGTGCAGTGAAGGGGGGAGGGGGTTATATCCAGTGCAGTGTGATACCCCCTCCCTGTGTTCAGTGAAGGGGGGAGTGGGTTATATCCAGTGCAGTGTGATACCCCCACCCTGTGTGCAGTGAAGGGGCGAGGGGCTTATATCCAGTGCAGTGTGATACCCCCTCCCTGTGTGCAGTGAAGGGGGGAGAGGGTTATATCCAGTGCAGTGTGATACCCCCTCCCTGTGTGCAATGGTAGGGGGGAGGGGGTTATATCCGTTGCAGTGTGATACCCCCACCCTGTGTGCAGTGAAGGGGCGAGGGGCTTATATCCAGTGCAGTGTGATACCCCCTCCCTGTGTGCAGTGAAGGGGGGAGAGGGTTATATCCAGTGCCGTGTGATACCCCCTCCCTGTGTGTAGTGAAGGGGGGAGGGGGTTATATCCAGTGCAGTGTGATACCCCCTCCCTGTGTGCAGTGAAGGGGGGAGGGGGTTATATCCAGTGCAGTGTGATACCCCCTCCCTGTGTGCAGTGAAGGGGGGAGGGGGTTCTATCCAGTGCAGTGTGATACCCCCTCCCTGTGTGCAGTGAAGGGGGAGAGGGTTATATCCAGTGCAGTGTGATACCCCCTCCCTGTGTGCAGTGGTAGGGGGGAGGGGGTTATATCCAGTGCAGTGTGATACCCCACCCTGTGTGCAGTGAAGGGGGGAGGGGGGTATATCCAGTGCAGTGTGATACCCCCTCCCTGTGTGCAGTGAAGGGGGGAGGGTGTTATATCCAGTGCAGTGTGATACCCCCTCCCTGTGTGCAGTGAAGGGGGGAGGGCGTTATATCCAGTGCAGTGTGATACCCCCACCCTGTGTGCAGTGAAGGGGGGAGGGGGTTATATCCAGTGCAGTGTGATACCCCCACCCTGTGTGCAGTGAAGGGGGGAGGGGGTTATATCCAGTGCAGTGTCATACCCCCTCCCTGTGTGCAGTGAAGGGGTGAGGGGGTTATATCCAGTGCAGTGTGATACCCCCTCCCTGTGTGTAGTGAAGGGGGAAGGGGGTTATATCCAGTGCAGTGTGATACCCCCTCCCTGTGTGCAGTGAAGGGGGGAGGGGGTTATATCCAGTGCAGTGTGATACCCCCACCCTGTGTGCAGTGAAGGGGGGAGGGGGTTATATCCAGTGCAGTGTGATACCCCCACCCTGTGTGCAGTGAAGGGGGGAGGGGGTTATATCCAGTGCAGTGTGATACCCCCACCCTGTGTGCAGTGAAGGGGGGCGGGGGTTATATCCAGTGCAGTGTGATACCCCCTCCCTGTGTGCAGTGAAGGGGGGAGGGGGTTATATCCAGTGCAGTGTGATACCCCCTCCCTGTGTGCAGTGAAGGGGGGAGGGGTTTATATCCAGTGCAGTGTGATACCCCCTCCCTGTGTGCAGTGAAGGGGGGAGGGGGTTATATCCAGTGCAGTGTGATACCCCCTCCCTGTGTGCAGTGAAGGGGGGAGGGTGTTATATCCAGTGCAGTGTGATACCCCCTCCCTGTGTGCAGTGAAGGGTGAGGGGTTTATATCCAGTGCCGTGTGATACCCCCACCCTGTGTGCAGTGAAGGGGGGAGGGGGTTATATCCAGTGCAGTGTGATACCCCCACCCTGTGTGCAGTGAAGGGGGGAGAGGGTTATATCCAGTGCAGTGTGATACCCCCTCCCTGTGTGCAGTGAAGGGGGGAGGGGGTTATATCCAGTGCAGTGTGATACCCCCCCCCGTGTGCAGTGAAGGGGGGAGGGGGTTATATCCAGTGCAATGTGATACCCCCTCCCTGTGTGCAGTGAAGGGGGGAGGGGGTTATATCCAGTGCAGTGTGATACCCCCTCCCTGTGTGCAGTGAAGGGGGGAGGGGGTTATATCCAGTGCAGTGTGATACCCCCTCCCTGTGTGCAGTGAAGGGGGGAGGGGGTTATATCCAGTGCAGTGTGATACCCCCTCCCTGTGTGCAGTGAAGGGGGTGGGGGTTATATCCAGTGCAGTGTGATACCCCCTCCCTGTGTGCAGTAAAGGGGGAGGGGGTTATATCCAGTGCAGTGTGATACCCCCTCCCTGTGTGCAGTAAAGGGGGAGGGGGTTATATCCAGTGCAGTGTGATACCCCCTCCCTATGTGCAGTGAAGGGGGGAGGGGGTTATATCCAGTGCAGTGTGATACCCCCTCCCTGTGTGCAGTGAAGGGGGGAGGTGGTTATATCCAGTGCAGTGTGATACCCCCTCCCTGTGTGCAGTGAAGGGGGGAGGGGGTTATATCCAGTTCAGTGTGATACCCCCTCCCTGTGTGCAGTGAAGGGGGGAGGGGGTTATATCCAGTGCAGTGTGATACCCCCTCCCTGTGTGCAGTGAAGGGGGGAGGGGGGTATATCCAGTGCAGTGTGATACGCCCTCCCTGTGTGCAGTGAAGGGGGGAGGGGGGTATATCCAGTGCAGTGTGATACCCCCTCCCTGTGTGCAGTGAAGGGGGAAGGGGGGTATATCCAGTGCAGTGTGATACCCCCTCCCTGTGTGCAGTGAAGGGGCGAGGGGGTTATATCCAGTGCAGTGTGATACCCCCACCCTGTGTGCAGTGAAGGGGGGAGGGGGTTATATCCAGTGCAGTGTGATACCCCCACCCTGTGTGCAGTGAAAGGGGGAGGGGGTTATATCCAGTGCAGTGTGATACCCCCACTCTGTGTGCAGTGAAGGGGGGAGGGGGTTATATCCAGTGCAGTGTGATACCCCCACCCTGTGTGCAGTGAAGGGGGGAGGGGTTATATCCAGTGCAGTGTGATACCCCCTCCCTGTGTGCAGTGAAGGGGGAAGGGGGGTATATCCAGTCCAGTGTGATACCCCCTCCCTGTGTGCAGTGAAGGGGGGAGGGGGGTATATCCAGTGCAGTGTGATACCCCCTCCCTGTGTGCAGTGAAGGGGGGAGGGGGTTATATCCAGTGCAGTGTGATACCCCCTCCCTGTGTGCAGTGAAGGGGGGAGGGGGGTATATCCAGTGCAGTGTGATACCCCCTCCCTGTGTGCAGTGAAGGGGGGAGGGGGGTATATCCAGTGCAGTGTGATACCCCCTCCCTGTGTGCAGTGAAGGGGGGAGGGGGGTATATCCAGTGCAGTGTGATACCCCCTCCCTGTGTGCAGTGAAGGGGGGAGGGGGGTATATCCAGTGCAGTGTGATACCCCCTCCCTGTGTGCAGTGAAGGGGGGAGGGGGGTATATCCAGTGCAGTGTGATACCCCCTCCCTGTGTGCAGTGAAGGGGGGAGGGGGGTATATCCAGTGCAGTGTGATACCCCCTCCCTGTGTGCAGTGAAGGGGGGAGGGGGGTATATCCAGTGCAGTGTGATACCCCCTCCCTGTGTGCAGTGAAGGGGGGTATATCCAGTGCAGTGTGATACCCCCTCCCTGTGTGCAGTGAAGGGGGGAGGGGGTTATATCCAGTGCAGTGTGATACCCCCTCCCTGTGTGCAGTGAAGGGGGGAGGGGGGTATATCCAGTGCAGTGTGATACCCCCCTCCCTGTGTGCAGTGAAGGGGGGAGGGGGTTATATCCAGTGCAGTGTGATACCCCCTCCCTGTGTGCAGTGAAGGGGGGAGGGGGGTATATCCAGTGCAGTGTGATACCCCCCTCCCTGTGTGTAGTGAAGGGGGAGGGGGGTATATCCAGTGCAGTGTGATACCCCCTCCCTCTCTCTCTCAGTCTGTGCCTCTGTGCGCGGTGTAATCGCGTTGCCTGACGCTCGCTGGGATGTAGGAGGCTGGCAATGGCGGAGAGCAAGGCAGCCTGAGCTGTGATGCCGGCCCCTGGCAGGGCATGGAGTGAATGAAGGAGCAGAGGCAGCAGAAGGGGCTGGAGGAGGAGGAGGAGGAGGAGGAGGAAGAAGGGGGCAGGGGCAGACCAGCTTTGCTCCGGCCTTTGCAGCTGTCCTGGGCGAGCCGGGGACGGGGCAGGCGCCTGGTAGCTGCAGGCAGTAGGCAGCGATGGAAGGCTCCCCGGACAGCCCGAACCGAGCGGTGGAGTATCTGCTGGAACTCAACAACATCATCGAGACCCAACAGAAGCTGCTGGAGAACCAGAGGCGCCGCATCGAGGAGCTGGAGGAGCAGCTGGAGCGCCTGAGCCGGGAGAACCGCAGCCTCCGGCAAGGGGGCGGCGGGGAGGCGGTGGGAGGCAGCACCCGGAGCGCAGCCAGCGGCGGGGCTGCTACTCCTGGGCCAGAGCGAGCCAGTGCCACCGGGGCAGGAGCTGCCAGCCCGGGCACCTCCGCTCCCACGGCCTCATCGTCCACATCGGCGGCTGCTGCTGCCAACGTCCCCCCCTCCGGCCAGTCCACCAGGGGGGGCATCACCAGCAGTGCCCACCCGCCGGACGGTGCCGTCAGCCCGCAGCGGAGCAAGTAAGCCGTGAGTGTGTGTGTGTGTGTGAGTGTGAGTGTGTGAGTGTGAGTGTGAGTGTGAGTGTGAGTGTGTGTGTGTGTGTGTGTGAGTGTGAGTGTGAGTGTGTGTGTGTGTGTGAGTGTGAGTGTGAGTGTGAGTGTGAGTGTGTGTGTGTGTGTGTGAGTGTGAGTGTGAGTGTGAGTGTGAGTGTGAGTGTGAGTGTGTGTGTGAGTGTGAGTGTGTGTTGGTGGGCTGGAGAGAGGCAGAGGGAGAGGATGACAGGCTTCGCTAGCGCGCGTGTGGGAGTCTGTCTCTCTTTATACCAGGATACTGCCCCCCCTCCATCATCTCCCCCCTCCATCATCTCACCCCCTCCCCCATCATCTCCCCCCTCCATCATCTCTCCCCCCTCCATCATCTCCCCCCTCCATCATCTCACCCCCTCCCCCATCATCTCCCCCCCCATCATCTCCCCCCTCCCCCATCATCTCCCCCCCTCCCCCATCATCTCCCCCCCTCCCCCATCATCTCTCCCCCTCCCCCATCATCTCTCCCCCCTCCATCATCTCACCCCCTCCCCCATCATCTCCCCCCTCCCCTATCATCTTCCCCCCCAATCATCTCCCCCCATCATCTCTCCCCCCCATCATCTCTCCCCCTTCTCATCATCTCCCCCTCCTCTCATCATCTGCCCCTCCCCCCATCATCTCCCCCCCACCCCCCATCATTCCCCCCCCCCTCCCCCCATCATTCCCCCCCCCCTCCCCCCATCATCTCCCCTTCTTCCCCCAATCTCCGGGCACAGCAGTCCGTATCTGCCGTCAGAGTTGGACTGGACTGGACTGGAGGATGCTTTGGTGGGCCAGCCGCTGGGGGAGCGTTTGGCAAAGTTGATGGTTTTTTGGGTCGGCCACTGGACCTGTAAGGGTAGCTCTTCTCCCTTGCTGACTGCTCACTCACCTTCGCTATCCTGTCTCGGTGACTCCAAACTCTCTCAACTCCCTCCCCTGCCTCCATAACTCTCCCTATCGCAGTGTTGCCCCTTCTCCTTAACCCACCACTTCCCACACACACTTCCCTATCGACCCCTGCCTTCTGTACATGGCTGTCCTGCCCCTGCCACTATTCCTGTACCACCAAAGCCTTCTTTTCCCTCTTCAATGTAACCCAACTCCCTCTTGCACCGCCCCCCGCCTTGTCCTCCCCTCAATATTCCCCATACCCTCATTCCACTGCCTCCTCAATGTTTCCATGCCCCTCCCCACACTCTGTCTCTCCATCTCCCATTTACCCCCTCTCTCTCCCCTTCTCACTCCCTCGCTTCCCCTTACGGCACTCTCTACCCCGTCTCATCGTCCCCATCATCACCCCCTGTAACCCCCTGTCTCCTCCCTCTAACTTAGTTTGGGGCAAGAGCCCATTCCTGGAAATACTAAACCTTTCTGCCCTTCCCACCTTTGTCCCAAGAGAAGGATGGTGTGTGGACTGGACAGGATGTATAACGGGGAAGTGGTGGTGAAGATGTTAATATTTTGGTTGGTCAGGTATCTGTGATGGCAGATTTCACTGTCTTGGTGGGGGAAGAAGCTCAGAATCTGTTTGCCTGACAGTAGAGAGAGAGAGAGAGAGCGCAAAGGGTTAATTGCTGTGCCAACTGCTTCTTTCCTATATGCTGTTAACACAGCCCTGAAATGTGTCTGTGCATGTTTGTGTTGGTTTTCTCACTAACTCCTGCCTTTGCACCAAGTGAGAGGTCCTGGGGGCAGCTCAGACTAAATTTATTTTTAAGGAGGTCGTCGATATTTGGAATCCTGCACCAACAGTTACTGTTTCATTGAGTATCCCCGTTGAAACCTGCTTAGCATATCCTTACCCCAGCTAGCTCAGTGTTTTGCAGCTTGCATGTGGGTAGATTGTTGGGAACCCCGGAATGATAAGCATTGGGAATCAATGATTGTTTTAAAAATCAGCACTCGAATAGATGCCATTGCAGCGGGGGGTAGACATCCAGCTGTAACAATTTGTTTTGTTTTACTGCAGTTGGAGGTGTCTGTGTGAGAGCATGTGTTTTTGTGGTGTGAGTGTTGTATGTTTGTCTGTGTATGTGAATCTGTGTTTATGTCTGTGTTGTTTTTTTTGTGTGAATGCATGCCTGTGGGAGTCTGGTGTGTTTGTGGATTTGTTTTTTCATGTGTGAGAGCATGTATGAGAGCATGTGCTCATGTGTGTGTGTGTGCACGCGCCTGAGTGTGTGTGCACACGGGAGTGAGCAAGCACGTGTGTATGCTTGAGCATGAGTGTGCATGTGTGTGTGTGTGTGCACATGAGCACATGTGTACATGTGTATGTGTGTGTTTGCATGTTTTGTGCAAGTGCATGTGTGAGCACATTTATCTGTGAACATGTTTGTGCATGTTTTTTGTGTGTGTGTATGCATGCGGTTTTGTATGAGAGTGTGTGTTTGTGTGTGTGCATGTGTAAGTGTAAACATGTATGTTTGTGTGTGTGTGCATTTGTTGATGTCTATGTTTGTGTGTGTGCTCGCATATGCTAGTGCATGTGGTCTGTATTTAACACTGGATTAAATCCCAGCACCAGTCTCCAGCTGGCATTTTGTGTTTCCCCATATGAGGATTTGGGGATGGAGCATGGATGGGGCAGTTATGGGTGAATGGTCCACTCCAAGGGAGAGTGGGCACACTGTTTGGCCAGAATGGACATTGTGTGTGGGCAACATTGGCCCTCCCTTCCTCTCTGCCACTGCCCGGTCACTCCACTCTGAGGCATGGTTGCTGGGCATTTCTGCCTTGCAGCCTCTGACTCATTCCTCTTCCCTGAGGCCAGGTTTGGCTTTCAGGAGGGGCTGGTGATAGGGGAAAGGGGAAGAGGTTTGTGTGATTGAGTGTGAATAAGTATGTGTGTGGGAGAGGATGCTGAGGCCAATTTTGACTGCATTGTTGCTATAGAGACAGAGCTCAGATTCAGCAGTGCAGTGTTAGAGATGGAGTGTACAAGATCCTCGATGTATCCCTGCCTTGTATACGCATGCAGGGGTTGAGGGCAGAATCTAGAACATAGTGTGGCAGGGGCACAGTTTCAGAATGAGGAGGTGCCCCAATTCAAATGTGGCTGATCTAGTACTTCCCAACTCCAGCACAGTTCCCCTTGATTTAAATTGGCTCACTGATCTGGGCCAACACATGACTCCAGATTCCCTGATAATAAAATGTGAGGCTGTTTGAACACAGCAGGCCCAGCAGCATCTCAGGAGCACAAAAGCTGACGTTTCGGGCCTAGACCCTTCATCAGAGAGGGGGATGGGGTGAAGCTTCTGGAATAAATAGGGAGAGAGGGGGAGGCGGACCGAAGATGGAGAGAAAAGAAGATAGGTGGAGAGGACAGTATAGGTGGGGAGGTAGGGAGGGGATAGGTCAGTCCAGGGAAGACGGACAGGTCAAGGAGGTGGGATGAGGTTAGTAGATAGGAGATAGAGGTGCGGCTTGGGGTGGGAGGAAGAACAGGTTAGGGAGGCAGAGACAGGTTGGACTGGTTTTGGGATGCAGTGGGTGGAGGGGAAGAGCTGGGCTGGTTGTGTGGTGCAGTGGGGGGAGGGGACGAACTGGGCTGGTTTTGGGATGCAGTGGGGGAAGGGGAGATTTTGAAGCTGGTGAAGTCCACATTGATACCATTGGGCTGCAGGGTTCCCAAGCGGAATATGAGTTGCTGTTCCTGCAACCTTCGGGTGGCATCATTGTGGCACTGCAGGAGGCCCATGATGGACATGTCATCTAAAGAATGGGAGGGGGAGTGGAAATGGTTTGCGACTGGGAGGTGCAGTTGTTTATTGCGAACCGAGCGGAGGTGTTCTGCAAAGCAGTCCCCAAGCCTCCGCTTGGTTTCCCCAATGTAGAGGAAGCCACACCGGGTACAATGGATGCAGTATACCACATTGGCAGATGTGCAGGTGAACCTCTGCTTAATATGGAAAGTCATCTTGGGGCCTGGGATAGGGGTGAGGGAGGAGGTGTTGGGGTAAGTGTAGCATTTCCTGCAGTTGCAGGGGAAGGTGCCGGGTGTGGTGGGGTTGGAGGGCAGTGTGGAGCGAACAAGGAAGTCACGGAGAGAGTGGTCTCTCCGGAAAGCAGATAGGGGTGGGGATGGAAAAATGTCTTGGGTGGTGGAGTCGGATTGTAGATGGCGGAAGTGTCGGAGGATGATGTGTTGTATCCGGAGGTTGGTGGGGTGGTGTGTGAGAACGAGGGGGATCCTCTTGGGGCGGTTGTGGCGGGGGCGGGGTGTGAGAGACGTGTTGCGGGAAATACGGGAGAAGTGGTCGAGGGCGTTCTCGATCACTGTGGGGGGAAAGTTGCGGTCCTTGAAGAACTTGGACATCTGGGATGTGCGGGAGTGGAATGCCTCATCGTGGGAGCAGATGCGGCGGAGGCGGAGGAATTGGGAATAGGGGATGGAATTTTTGCAGGAGGGTGGGTGGGAGGAGGTGTATTCTAGGTAGCTGTGAGAGTCGGTGGGCTTGAAATGGACATCAGTTACAAGCTGGTTGCCTGAGATGGAGACTGAGAGGTCCAGGAAGGTGAGGGATGTGCTGGAGATGGCCCAGGTGAACTGAAGGTTGCCTCCCCCCACTGCACCACACAACCAGCCCAGCTCTTCCCCTCCACCCACTGCATCCCAAAACCAGTCCAATCTGTCTCTGCCTCCCTAACCTGTTCTTCCTCTCTCCCATTCCTTCCTCCCACCCCAAGCCGCACCTCCATCTCCTACCTACTAACCTCATCCCACCTCCCTGACCTGTCCGTCTTCCCTGGACTGACCTATCCCCTCCCTACCTCCCCACCTATACTCTCCTCTCCACCTATCTTCTTTTCTCTTCATCTTCGGTCCGCCTCCCCCTCTCCCCCTATTTATTCCAGAACCCTCACCCCATCCCCCTCTCTGATGAAGGGTCTAGGCCCGAAACGTCAGCTTTTGTGCTCCTGAGATGCTGCTGGGCCTGCTGTGTTCATCCAGCCTCACATTTTATTATCTTGGATTCTCCAGCATCTGCAGTTCCCATTATCACTCCAGATTCCCTGCCTGCTCCCCACACAGTCAGGTGGTTGACTCTGAGCTGTCGTAGCAAGACACTCATTTGAAGGGGGCAATTAGGGACAGTCTCAGCTCACATCCTGCCACAGAGAGAAGACGGCATTTTTTAAAAAAACAGTCTTGAATGACCGAGGTAGCCAGTCGGGGCAGGTGCCTGCCGTTCATTTTCATTCTTGGGGATTTGCAGTGGTTCCCACTGGGCAGAGTCCGATGAAGACCTTTAGTAAGGCCTCAAAGCAATTTGTGGCAAGCATGGTACATGGGTTTATGATTTAGGAGCAGAAAGAGGCCATTCAGCCCCTTGTGTGTGTTCTGTTAGTCAGTACGATGGCAGCTGATCTGATTGTGACTGAGTCCAACTTTCCCCTCTGTCCCCGTCAACCCTCGACTCCCTCATCGATTGAAACACTCTCTACCTCGGTATTGAATATATTCACTTACCTGGTCTGTGTTGAGGGGAGGGGAGAGAGAATTCCACAGACTTCCCACCCTCTGAGAGAAGATGCCCCCCTCCTCTGTCTTCAATCGGAGACCTCCCCATTTTTAAACTTCTGTCTGTCCCTTATCACTACTCCCTGCCATCTTATTGAAAGGAGTATTTTTTTCTGTGTGATCCAGATAGTAAAATTCCCGTTGGAAGATATAGAGGAAAATTCCAGCATGGAGGGAGGCCATTCAGCCCATCATGTCAGGTCTCTGCAGATTGTGAGTCCTCCAGTCCCCTCTTTCCCCCCACCTTCCCTTTCCCCCATACCCTGCGCCTTCTTCCTTTTCAGATAATGATCCAAAATACTGATTGTAGCTGCCTCCCCGCTCCTCCCCGCTCCTCCCCGCTCCTCCACGCTCCTCCACGCTCCTCCACGCTCCTCCCCGCTCCTCCCCGCTCTGAGACGCTGCTTTCCAGACCCTAACCACCTACTGTATAAAAACATTTCTCCTAATTCAGATGATCACTTTTAATCTGCCATTGCGTTCTCCCCCACCCCAGCGCCGACTGTCAATACTTCAGCCAACGAGCAACAGTTTCTCCTACCCCATTCCATTCCAGACCCCTCCTCACAGTTTCAGGATCGACTTTGTTTTTCCCCAGCTGTTTGAGGGTGTAAGCCAGTACAGATACGTTAGGTGAGTGGGCAAAGTTCAAGCAGATGGAGTATGATGTGGGAAAATTGTGAAGTTGTTCTCCTTGGCAGGGGGGGGGGGGGGGGGGGGCGATGAACAGAGTATATCCGAAATGGAGCACGACTGCAGAATGCTGAGGTGTAGAGGGATCTGTGTGTGCTAATGCATGAGCCAGAGAAGGTTAGTGTGCAAGCACAGCAATTAAGAAGGCTAAACATAATAGAACATAGAACATAGAACATAGAACAGTACAGCACAGAACAGGCCCTTCAGCCCACAATGTTGTGCCGACCATTGATCCTCATGGATGCACCCTCAAATTTCTGTGACCATATGCATGTCCAGCAGTCTCTTAAATGACCCCAATGACCTTGCTTCCACAACTGCTGCTGGCAACGCATTCCATGCTCTCACAACTCTCTGCGTAAAGAACCTGCCTCTGACATCCCCTCTATACTTTCCACCAACCAGCTTAAAACTATGACCCCTCGTGCTAGCCATTTCTGCCCTGGGAAATAGTCTCTGGCTATCGACTCTATCTATGCCTCTCATTATCTTGTATACCTCAATTAGGTCCCCTCTCCTCCTCCTTTTCTCCAATGAAAAGAGACCGAGCTCAGTCAACCTCTCTTCATAAGATAAGCCCTCCAGTCCAGGCAGCATCCTGGTAAACCTCCTCTGAACCCTCTCCAAAGCATCCACATCTTTCCTATAATAGGGCGCCCAGAACTGGACTGGAATAATCTGATTGCATGACTGAGTACCCAGATGGGCCAAATGCTCTACGTCTGCTCCTATATCTTTTGATCTTAATAGAATGCAGTCCTTTATTATGACAGGATACAACATAAAGAGGAGACTTCAGTTATCCAGAGCTTGGTGGGACCACATCTCGAACAGTGTATGTGGTTTCGGTCGTCTTATCTAAGGAAGGATGGAAATGTATTGGAGGCAGATCAGAGGAGGTTTACCAGGCTGATACCTGGAATGAGTGGGTTGTCTTACGAGGAAAGGTTGGACAGACTGTTTTGGAATACTGTGTTCAGGTCTGGCCTCCCTACTGTAGGAGAGATGTTGTGGAACTTGAAAAGATTCAGAAGAGATTTACAAGGATGTTGCCAGGGTTGGAGGGTTTGAGCTATAGGGAGAGGCTGAAAAGTCTGGGGCTATTTTCCCTGAAGCTTCGGAGGCTGAAGGGGTGACCTTTTAGAAATTTGTAAAGCCATGAGGGGCATGGTTAGGGTGAATAGTCAAGGTCTTTTCCCAGGGTAGAGGAGTCCAAAACCAGAGGATGTAGGTTTAAGCATGGGTTTACGGTGAGAGGAGAGAGATTTGAAAGGGACTGAAGGGGCAACTTTCACGCAGAGGGTGGTATATGTGAGGAATGAGCTGCCAGAGGAAGTGGTGGGAGCTGGTACAATTATAACATTTAAAAGACATCTGGATGGGGACATGAATAGGAAGTTTTAGAGGGATATGGGCCAAATGCTGACAAATGGGACTAGATTAATTTAGGATATCTGGTCAGCATGAATGAGTTGGACCGAAGGCTCTGTTTCTGTGCTGTATGACTGTATAACTCTATGACTGTGACTGTTTCTCTTAGGCTGTAGAGAGTGAGGGGTGACTAGCCTGTGGTGTGTAACATCCTGAGGGATCATAGCAAAGTGGACATAGAAAGGATGTTTCCTATTGTGGGCTAGCCTGTTTTAAATTTAAGTATCGCCATTTGAGGATAGAGGTGATGAGAAAAATTCCGAGAGAGGTGTGACTTTGGAACTCTCTCAGGGACATTGGACACGGGAGTCCTGGAGTATTTTTAAAGGAAATGTGGACACGTTGTCGTGAGGCCAGGGAATTAAGGATTATTGGTGGCGGATGGGAATGTGGGTTTTGGAATGCAAACTGATCAGGTATGGTCAGCTTGAAGGGCCAAATGGCCTACTTCAGCTCCTAATACATATGTTTACATTCAGTGGTATTTCCAACCTGGGAGAACAGGAGAACAAAGGGTTAGAACCACCAATGATGGGTGGAAACTCCTCCACCTTTAGGTCACAATGCCAGTGGCAGGCTCCTGAGTCATGCCATTGATACCATGTTACACTGCGAGTCTTACCAGAGGACAGTGTTAAGTCGTGTCCTAAGGCTGCCTTGAGTCATAGTGTAGAAGGGTCTAAAGTAATGTTGAGAGCTTCTCCAAGGTCTTTGCATGGGGGTATTCTCAAATTATGCCGCAAGTTGTTTTCAGTTTGTGTCTTAAGACAGTCTTAAGTCATGTTGTAATTCATCAACAATTCATGGTGTACGGCTGGCTCAGATCAAAGCATAACTTTATAGGTCAGCGCATTGAGTGTAGGAGTTGGGAGGTCACACTATGGCTGTAGAGGACATCGGTGAGGCTGCTTTTGAAATACTGCATTCAGTTCTGGTCTCCGTGCTATGGGAAGGATGTTGTGAAACTTGAAAGGGTGCAACAAAGATTTACAAGGATGTTGCCAGGGTTGGAGTTTACAAAATCATGAGAAGCATGGATAAGGTGAATAGCCAAGGTCTTTTCCCTAGGGTAGGGGCGTCCAAAACTAGAGGGACATAGATTTAAGGGGAAAGATGTAAAAGGGACCTGAGGGGCAACATTTTCACACAGAGAGTGGTGAGTGTATGGAATGAGATGCCAGAGGAAGTGGTGGAGGCTGGTATAATTACAACATTTAAAAGGTATCTGGATGGATAAATGATTAGGAAGGGTCTAGAGGAATATGGGCTAAATGCTGACAACTGGAACTAGATTAATTTAGGATATCTAGTCAGCATGGACGAGTTGGACCGAAGGATCTATTTCCATGCTGTATAACTCTATGACTCATGGCAAGTGATGCCAGAGAACGGCTTCATGTCATAGTGTATAAAGCCATAAGTCATGCTGTGGAGTCATTTCAAGTCAAGCCTTGAAGCCCTTTTAAGCCATGGAGTGGCGTGGCCTCTCGTCATGTGAAGCATAGACTCAAACTATATTGAATGCTGTTCCAAAGTCATGGTGTCACCAATCCTTAAGTTATGATGGCATGTCATGGAGCAGACTCCAGTTAATCCATAAGTCATTTATTCTCAAGTCATTGCCTTCAGGCAGTTGTGCCATGGTGTAGTTCAGTCTCAGGTCATGCTGCAGAGTGGTCTCAAGTCATGGTGTAGACAAGCCTTAAGTCATACCATGGGTAGCAATCTTAGATTACATCGCAGAAAGGTCTCAGATTCATGTCGTAGACCGGTCTTAAATGATGCTGCAGAGTGGTTTAACGCCACATCATAGAATAGTCTGAAGTGTGTATAACTTAAGCATCTCACTTGGAGATTGCACCCTCACTAGGCAGACAACACTCATGTGGAAGATCAGGTCAGTTGGTGGACAGGGAGAAGCTGTAAACCAGGGTGTCACTCCCCTCCAGCTGCAAGTTTTACTGGGTGTGGGATCAGGAGCGAGGTAGAGGGAAGGGGCAGTGAATCTAGAACGGGAAGCAAAAGGAAACAGCATGGGGTTGGGGGTTTTCTTGATTCCCTTGCCGTTAGGTCTGGGTAAGAGCTTACGAATATGTGTTGAGTTATTGTGGTGAATTGGGGTTTTTCACTCACAAGATGTGGGCACTGCAGACTGGGCTCAGCAATTATTGCCTTGACCCTGCCCGACCTGAAGGTGGTGATGAGCTGCCTTCTTGAGTCGCTTCAGTCCCCATGTGATGTAGGGTCACCCTGCACAATGGCCACCATTTGGGAGGGTGTTTCTGACTTCGGCAACACTGAAGGAATGGCCCATATCGGCCCCAGTTGGGATGGCGCACGTGTGTGGTGGGGGAGGCCCGGAGGGAAATTTGCAGGGTATGGTGTATGCTGCCCCTCATCCTTCTGGGGTGTAGAGATGACGAGTTCAGAAGGTGCTATTGGAGGAGCCTTGTCAAATTGCCGCAGTGTGTCTTGCACGCAGTACGTGTTCCGCCGCTGTGCATCAGTGGTGGAGGGAGAGAGTGAGTGTTGAAGGTGGGGGTTAATGTGTTGATCATTTGGGGCTGCTTTATCTTCAACTGAAGTCTTCAGCTGCTCTGGTACATGTGGAATCAAAATGGGAAATTGCTGGAATTACTCATTCAGAGAGGCCATGTGTCCTCTTGACTGTTGTGGAATTAGGCCTCATTTCATCACTGAGAGGAGTTTATGGGTTTGAGTCCCACTACAGAGAGACTTGAGCAGTACAGTATGAATTGGGACTGGCTGAGTTGGAGCCTTATTGCTGAAGGAGTGGGCGTTGTCGGAGGGTCAGTGCCGAGGGAGTGCCGCACTGTCGGAGGGTCAGTGCCGAGGGAGTGCCGCACTGTCGGAGGGTCAGTGCCAAGGGAGCGGGCGCTGTTGGAGGGTCAGTGCCAAGGAAGCGGGCACTGTCGGAGGGTCAGTGCCGAGGGAGCACTGTTGGAGGAACTGTTTTGTGCATTGAAGCATTAAATCCCAGTACCTGTCTTTCCCCTCCAGTCAACATAAGAGCCCCAGAGCTAACACTGGACAATCTGTTATGGCATGAGGAAGTCCTCCCTCCTGTGCCCCAGAGACTAGTTATCCCTCAATCTTCCGGATCCAAAATGTCGACTTTCCAGCTTCTCTAATGCTGCTTGACCTCCTGTGTTCTCCAGCTGCATACTGTGTTGACTCAGTATCCAGTCATGGCTGAACGTCCAGGCCAATCCATTCCCAAGGTCTGACTTCTTAGTTGCAGCTCAACTACCAATTTACCGAGGCAGTGGTGTCATCTGTGTGTTTGTGAGGGAATGTTCAGTCGTGTTTGGGGGGAAGGCGTGACCTCCTCGCCCTGCAGAGCTCTTGGAACGCTGTAGCTAAAAATACAAGGCAGTGCTATTAAAAGCACTGGGTGGGGGATCACTGGCGAATGAAAGCTGCTGTCAGAAGCTCAAGGCCCTCCACAGCAGTAAATACACTCTGGTGTGGATTGGCTGGTTCCTGGAACATCTCAGCAGCCCTCTTGATTCCAAAATAGACTTTACCCTCCTCGCCCCCTTTTATCTCCCTCCCTTACCCAACCTTTTCTCACAGACAGACACGCACATGCACACAGCCTCATGTTTAAGGCCCCTGTCTCTGCAGTCCACATGCACATGTGCATTTACACACACATGTGCACACAGGCACACGCACGCACACACAATTTATGTGTGCCCACATGCACAGACACACAAACACGTCTGGACTCCAGCCTCCACAGAACAGACATGTGCATAGGCAAAGGCACACACACAACACATACATACATACAGCCACAAACATATGCACGCACACATGATATTTAGACATCTCTCCCCCTGTGGTTCACATACACACGCAAGGC
This sequence comes from Stegostoma tigrinum, assembly GCF_030684315.1. Classification (NCBI taxonomy): domain Eukaryota; kingdom Metazoa; phylum Chordata; class Chondrichthyes; order Orectolobiformes; family Stegostomatidae; genus Stegostoma; species Stegostoma tigrinum. Next base: position 2,805,630 of record NC_081402.1, read on the forward strand.
ACACATATGCACCTGTACCGTGCACACAGACATGCACACAGAGACACAAATTCACACAGACCAACATACAGAGGTGTGCGCGCACACACGATTTTTAAGCTCCTGTCTCTCTGCAATTCCTGGGTTGGAACGTTCGCCAAGAGTTTCTCTAGGTGTGTGAGAAGTGGGCCAGGATGGCATTGCTCAGTCCTTTAGGTCCTGGTTGTGACCCTCTACAGTCCATGGGGTATTAGTGCTATAAGAAGGGAGAAGAATTCTTTCCCCCGTCTGAAGGACCATACCAGGCTGCTGTTTGGCCAGTCTGTGCCAGTCTGCTCACCAGCTGTTCATTGAAGTGGGTGTTAGCGACGAGGATGCTGCAGGGATGACAGGGCTTATGTGTTTCTCAGTGTTTCTGGTGTCTGGGTCAGTGTCTGTGATCAGGGTAAGACACATGGATATTTGGAATTGGATCATTATCTGGAGAAAAAGGTCCAGGGTCTAAGGGGCAAGGGCGAGGGAAAGTGGTGCTGGTGGAGTTGGGGCAAATCCATTCTCATTCATTACAGACATTTTCACTGGAGGTTTGATGCAGTTGCGTATCAGGCATGTCCAGAGGGGCAGCTGAGTGTTGACCAGGGCAGGGAGTCATGTGCAGGCTGGGGTCACGAGTCCACAGTGACAAACCCTCAGCACTTAACATTGCTATTAAGATCCAAACCCCTCAATTCCAAACAATTGCAGTCTTCTCCCACCATTTCTTCATTGAGCGTTTCTTAATTTCACTCCTAAAAAGATCTTGGGCTCATCTTCAGAGTCTGGCCTGCTTGTTTCCCTGTATTGAATCTGTCAGTGCGCTCAAGGAGTTGAATGGCCTGTTTCTGGCCTGTTCCTATTTCCCCCGGTCTTTTGGTCAAATAGACTGGATTGAAAGCTCTGCATGTTTGTATGGTCTATCCCGGACATTTAACCCTCACAGCCCAGGTATTGAGCTGCTAACTGTACAATGCTCACCCTCTGAGATAGGTACCTCCTGTTAAAAATGTGTTGTCAAAGTTGTTTTGAAATGATTTCCCAGACTAAAGCCAGGAACGGGGATGGGGTTGTCTGACAAGGAAAGGTTGGACAGCCAGGTGTGGGTTGTTAGAAGAGAAGGAGGCGACTAGATTTGAAAAGAAAAGGAATCTGAGCACTGGGGCAGCATTGTGGTTCAGTGGTTAACCGTGGTCACAGCGTCAGGGACCCGGGTTCGATTCCACCCTTAGGCGACTGTGTATAGTTTACACATTGAACCTGTGTCTGCGTGGGTTTCCCCCGGGTGCTCCGGTTTCCTCCCACAGTCCAAAGATGTGCTGGTTAGGGAGAATTGGCCATAGGATATGCAGGGTTACATAAGGTGGGGAAGGGGAGGGTGCGATGTTCTTTGGAAGGTTGGTGCGGACTCAATGAGCTGAATGTCCTGCATCCGCTCTGGTGGGGGTTGAGTGGCAGTGTTTGAATAAACTAAAGCTCGTTTGGGATCTGCAGTCAACCTTCTGACTCTCACTGCCTTCCAAAGGCACTGCTTTCTTGAGTTGCTTCTTCGAGTTGCTAATTAATGTGCAAAGCAGAAAGTTCTGGCAGTGTTGTCGCCTTTAAATAGAATTCAGTCAGTTCTCCACCCACTGTACCTGTTTATATCTGGAGCTCTGTATCCCACTCTACTTAACACCTCGTTCCCACCAGCCCAAGGTTCACCACTGTGGGCATCAGTCTCCTCTCTCGATGCTGATGAGCATGTGGGCTGGCTCATTGTGTGTTTGTGTAGGGATAGGGCCTTCCTTGCTGGACTACAAGCTCCACAGTTTGGTTTCTTCAGCGAGTATAGGAGTTGGGAGGTCATGTGGTGATAGGGATGGGGTGCAGACCACTTTTGAAATACTGCATTCAATGCTGGTCTCTCAGCGATAGGAAGGATGTTGTTGAACTTGAAAATGTTCAGAAAAGATTTACACGGACGTTTCCAGGAGTGGAGGGTTTCAGCTATAGGGAGAGGCTGGATAGACTGTGGCTATTTTCCCCGGTGTGTTGGAGACTGAGGGGTGACTTTTACGGAGGTTTACAATGTAATGAGGGGCATGAATAGGTTGAATAGTCATCGCCTTCTCCCCAGCGTGGCAGAATCCAAAATTAGAGGACATAGGTTTAAGGTGAGAGAGGAAAGATATAAAAGAGACCTAAGGAATATGGGCCAAATTCTGGCAAATGGGTCTAGATTAATGTAGAATATCTGGTTGGCATGGCCAAACTGGACCGAAGGGTCTGTTTTTGTGCTGGACAACTCTATGACTGTAATTGCAGGGGATTGGACAGCAGGTGGAATTCACAACATAAAGAGACCAACCGACATCTGAACGATGGCAGAGGGGCTGAATAGCCTCATCCTGCCTCTGGTTCTTAGGTGTTGATTACTTCAGAAGGACAAGGGAAGTAGATGCGGGGAGAACAGCAACCCTCACAAGTTCTCGTCCCAGATTCTTACACACACAGGCACACGGACACGCATACACACACACACACACGCATACACACACGCACACGCATACACACACACACGCATACACACACGCACACACACACACACACACGCATACACACAGGCATGCACACGCACACAGGCGCACACACACACACACACACACGCATACACACACACACACGCATACACACACGCACACACACACACACGCGCACACACACACACACACACACACACACACACACACACACACACAGGCATACACACACACAGGCGAGCACACACACAGACACACACACACACACACACACACACACGCACACACACACACACACACACACACACACACACACACACAGGCACACGCACACACAAGCATCCCCTAGTATGGACTGTACTGTCAGTGTTGTTGGGGTCCAAAGGCTGAATACTCCCTCCCTAACGGGGCACTACATGCTCCTACACTACATGGGGGAACTGCAGCAGCTGAAGAAGGCAGCTCACCCCCATCATCCAGATGCCACTTAAATATTGTAACTGTACCAGTGTCCACCACCTCCTCTGGCAGCTCATTCCACACAGGGAAATTAGGGACGGGTGATAAACGCTGGGCCCGGCCAGTGATAGCCACACCCTGTGAATGAATTTTGAAAGACATACTGCGAGCAGGTCTGGCCTCCATGGTACAGACAGAAGAGTGGAGCAACACGGTCGCTCAGCGGTTAGCACTGCTGCCTCACAGTGCGAGGCACCTGGGTTTGATTCCCTTAGGCTACTGTATGTGTGCAATTTGTGGAGGCCATTTAGCTCCCTCCTCGAGCCTATTACGCAGGAACAGGAGGAAGTGTGACCTCAGTCTATATATGTGCCTTTACCTTTTCTCCCTGAATACCCTAAATTAACAAAATAAGACACTATGGGACAATTTCCACATTCCACCCTGACTTGCATATCCCTGGGCAATAGGTTGGAAAACCTGATCACTGAGAGGAAACGCAGACATGGGGAGATTGTGCAAATTCCACATAGACAGTCACCCAAGAGTGCAGTCGATTCTCAGACAGCAGTGGTAACCACTGTGTCAACCCATGAAGAGGCATTGAGCATCTTGGGCCAATATTTTGCGGTTTAGAAGAATGAGAGGAGATCTGAGGTCCATAAGACACTAAAGGAGATTGACAAAGTAGACGTTCCCTCGTGTGGGACAATCCAAAATGAACGATCAGTGTTTTAGGATAAGGGCTAGCAGATTTAAGCCAGAGATTAGGAGGAATTGCTTCTCTCAAAGGGTCATGAATCTGCCGAATTCAGTCCCCCAGCGTGTGGTAGATGCTGGAACATTAAAATATTTGAGGAGGTGATTTTTAGTTAGTAATGAGTTGAAGGGGTGTGGAGAGCAGACAGGAAGGTGGAGTTGAGGCCGAGATGAGGTCAGCAGTGATCATGTTAAGAGGAGGCTTGAAGGGCTGAATGGGCTACTCCCATTCTTTCTTATGTTCTTAACAGTTCACAGTGATGCTGGGGAGATGTTGGTGGCGCAAGTGTGGTGGGGGCGGTGGGGGGGGGGGGTTGCGGGGTGGAGGGGTAGGGTTTGAAACGTAGCTTTGTCCGGCTGTGGTACCAGTAATTTCACCTTCTGATCCCATCCGCTCAAAATCTGAAACTAACAAGATTTCCCTGAAGGAGGGAAGCTATTTATGTTCATTTCATTTCATTAATTGACTGAAATTAAGTAACCCCCCCCCCCACCCTACTCCATGCGACCTTGGGATGTGAACTCATGATTCTGGTTCATCAGTTCAGGCCTTTTATAAACAATTTCAGCCATGACTCAAGGGGTGTTATTGTTGCCTGAGTCAGAAAGTGCCAGGAATAAGACATATGCTATAGACGTTAACACACAAACACGATGATGGCACTCCACTGCAGCGCTGAGGAGGCGCTGCGCTGTCGGAGGGTCAGTACCGAGGGGGTGCCGCGCTGTCGGAGGGTCAGTGCTGAGGGAGCGCCACACTGTCGGAGGGTCAGTGCTGACGGGGCGCCGCGCTGTCGGAGGGTCAGTACCGAGGGGGCGCCGCGATGTCAGAGGGTCAGTACCGAGGGGGTGCCGCGCTGTCGGAGGGTCAGTGCTGAGGGAGTGCCGCACTGTCGGAGGGTCAGTGCTGAGGGAGTGCCACACTGTCGGAGGGTCAGTGCTGAGGGAGCGCCGCGCTGTCGGAGGGTCAGTGCTGAGGGAGTGCCGCACTGTCGGAGGGTTAGTGCTGAGGGAGCGCCGCGCTGTCGGAGGGTCAGTACCAAGGGGGCGCCGCGCTGTCGGAGGGTCAGTACCGAGGGGGCGCCGCGCTGTCGGAGGGTCAGTACCGAGGGGGTGCCGCGCTGTCGGAGGGTCAGTGCTGAGGGAGCGCCACACTGTCGGAGGGTCAGTGCTGACGGGGCGCCGCGCTGTCGGAGGGTCAGTACTGAGGGAGCGCCGCACTGTCGGAGGGTTAGTGCTGAGGGAGTAGGCACTGTCAGAGGATCAGTGCTGATGGAGTGGGCACTGTCGGAGGGTCAGTGCTGAGGGAGTGGGCACTGTCGGAGGGTCAGTGCTGATGGAGTGGGCACTGTCGGAGGGTCAGTGCTGAGGGAGTGGGCACTGTCGGAGGGTCAGCGCTGAGGGAGCGTCGCACTGTCGGAGGGTCAGTACCGAGGGGGCGCCGCGCTGTCGGAGGATCAGTACCGAGGGGGTGCCGCGCTGTCGGAGGGTCAGTGCTGAGGGAGCGCCACACTGTCGGAGGGTCAGTGCTGACGGGGCGCCGCGCTGTCGGAGGGTCAGTACTGAGGGAGCGCCGCACTGTCGGAGGGTTAGTGCTGAGGGAGTAGGCACTGTCAGAGGATCAGTGCTGATGGAGTGGGCACTGTCGGAGGGTCAGTGCTGAGGGGGTGGGCACTGTCGGAGGGTCAGTGCTGATGGAGTGGGCACTGTCGGAGGGTCAGTGCTGAGGGAGTGGGCACTGTCGGAGGGTCAGCGCTGAGGGAGCGTCGCACTGTCGGAGGGTCAGTGCTGAGGGAGTAGGCACTGTCGGAGGGTCAGTGCTGATGGAGTGGGCACTGTCAGAGGGTCAGTGCTGATGGAGTGCCGTGCCGTCGGAGGGTCAGTACCGAGGGGTAAAGTTGGAAAGCCTGTCGCACATTGGTGTCGTAAAATGTTACACCTTCCTCCTGCTTTAAGAATAGGCCCACAAAGCCTGTTTGCCATTCACGCCACACGTGGCTAATCTCTTGCCCACACATCCTTGACAATCTTTTGGTAACCTTTCACCCCGCCCCACCCCACTTATCTCTTCACCTCCACCTTAAAAACAGCCCAAGACTGCTTTTATAACCTTTGAACACACAGGCAGAGACAAATGATGCTTGACATAGCAGTTTCTAGCCATCCCTACTGTCTCTCTCATGCTCACTGCCTGCCCTCAGCGTGTGCCTGATGCATTTTGCTGGCTATTTCTCAGTCTGACTGGACCTTCCTGGGCCATGCATCACCATCTGGAATGGGGTCCCACAACCAGGGGAGATCGAATCAAGGATTATGGGGAAATTATGGGGAGTTTTTGATTGAGGTAGAGAGGAAGGAAACCATCCCTAGCAGCAGGAAGGCATTTGAGGGGAACAGGAAAAAGAATCAGACGGGGCATAGATCGGGGGAACGGGGAGAAGAACCAGAGGGAAAAACGGAGTTGGAAGGATATTTTTGGAGTGGTTGTAAACTGGCACGTCTATCCGAAATAATAAAATGTGAGGCTGGATGAACACAGCAGGCCAAGCAGCATCTCAGGAGCTTTTGTGCTCCTGAGATGCTGCTTGGCCTGCTGTGTTCATCCAACCTCACATTTTATTATCTTGGATTCTCCAGCATCTGCAGTTCCCATTATCTCATGTCTATCCGAAAGGTCAGTGGGATGTAAATTCAAAAGCACTTTCAAAATTGGGCATTGGGAGGAAAACTGGAAATGGTGGGAATAATTGTCAGGGTTGGTGAGGGGAGAGGTGCATGCAGAGCGTGGGGGTGTGAGGTCGGCAATCAGTGAGCTAGGCAGACTGCCCACCTCCTCTTAGCCCTGAAGGTTTCTGCAGCACTGCACCTCTCAATCTATCTCTTGATGGAGACCGAAGTCTATTACATTGGAGCAGTCGGGCGTGGGCTGTATGGGGAAATCTTGTGTTTAACTGCTTGGCCTGGCAACAGCTGCTGCCCTGTGCAGTGTCTGACATGTGCCAGCACTTGTAGGTGCATGCAGCTATCTGCCCGGCTGTGTGATAGATCACACAGGCTGACCCATCTGTCTTGATATTCAGAGCAGGTAAAGGTTTGGCACTTCATCTTTCTCTCCCTTTCATGGGACACAATACTGATGACTCCGTGAAGCCATTCTCTTGCATTTCCAATAACCTTCAAACAGGCCAGAGGAACCAGGGAGAATAGAAATGCATGTCATTGTGGCTAATCCTGTCCCTGCCACAGTCACTGCCTGTCTCACATCCTCATTGTTCAGTCTGGACTCAATCGTACCTCACAAGGCCACCATCCACATTGCAATGCAACTCCACACAGTTGGATGGTCAGCGCTGAGGGAGTGCCACACTGCCGGAGGGTCAGCATTGAGGGAGCGTCAGCGCTGAGGGAGCGCCGCACGGCCGGAAGGTCAGCATGGAGGGAGCGTCAGCGCTGAGGGAGCCCCGCACGGCCGGAGGGTCAGCATTGAGGGAGCGTCAGCGCTGAGGAGAGCCCCGCACGGCCGGAGGGTCAGCATTGAGGGAGCGTCAGCGCTGAGGAGAGCCCCGCACGGCCGGAGGGTCAGCATTGAGGGAGCGTCAGCGCTGAGGAGAGCCCCGCACGGCTGGAGGGTCAGCATTGAGGGAGCGTCAGCGCTGAGGGAGCGCCGCACGGCCGGAGGGTCAGCATTGAGGGAGCGTCAGCACTGAGGAGAGCGCCGCACGGCTGGAGGGTCAGCATTGAGGGAGTGTCAGCGCTGAGGAGAGCCCCGCACGGCCGGAGGGTCAGCATTGAGGGAGCGTCAGCGCTGAGGGAGCGCCGCACGGCCGGAGGGTCAGCATTGAGGGAGCGTCAGCGCTGAGGAGAGCCCCGCACGGCCGGAGGGTCAGCATTGAGGGAGCGTCAGCGCTGAGGGAGCGCCGCACGGCCGGAGGGTCAGCATTGAGGGAGCGTCAGCACTGATGAGAGCGCCGCACGGCTGGAGGGTCAGCATTGAGGGAGTGTCAGCGCTGAGGAGAGCCCCGCACGGCCGGAGGGTCAGCATTGAGGGAGCGTCAGCGCTGAGGGAGCGCCGCACGGCCGGAGGGTCAGCATTGAGGGAGCGTCAGCGCTGAGGAGAGCCCCGCACGGCCGGAGGGTCAGCATTGAGGGAGCGTCAGCGCTGAGGAGAGCCCCGCACGGCCGGAGGGTCAGCATTGAGGGAGCGTCAGCGCTGAGGGAGCGCCGCACGGCCGGAGGGTCAGCATTGAGGGAGCGTCAGCGCTGAGGAGAGCCCCGCACGGCCGGAGGGTCAGCATTGAGGGAGCGTCAGCGCTGAGGAGAGCCCCGCACGGCCGGAGGGTCAGCATTGAGGGAGCGTCAGCGCTGAGGGAGCGCCGCACGGCCGGAGGGTCAGCATTGAGGGAGCGTCAGCGCTGAGGAGAGCCCCGCACGGCCGGAGGGTCAGCATTGAGGGAGCGTCAGCGCTGAGGAGAGCCCCGCACGGCCGGAGGGTCAGCATTGAGGGAGCGTCAGCGCTGAGGGAGCGCCGCACGGCCGGAGGGTCAGCATTGAGGGAGCGTCAGCCCTGAGGGAGCGCCACACGGCCGGAGGGTCAGCATGGAGGGAGCGTCAGCCCTGAGGGAGCGCCACACGGCCGGAGGGTCAGCATTGAGGGAGCGTCAGCGCTGAGGAGAGCCCCGCACGGCCGGAGGGTCAGCATTGAGGGAGCGTCAGCGCTGAGGGAGCGCCGCACGGCCGGAGGGTCAGCATGGAGGGAGCACCACACAGCCGGAGCGTCTGCTGTCAGAGCACTGGTTTGTAGAATGGTTCCTGTACTGAAGGACATTTGCCTGGTCATGATTGTTGTGGGTCTCTGCATCGAGCTCCCCCACTTATCCTGCCATTTCTTTTTACTCCTGCACATTTGTGCTGTTCTGATATGAATAGACTTCCCAATCTCAAGATCACATTGAATCTATGTGCCCCTGTGCTTTCCATATTGTGTGCAGATACACATCTCCACTCCTGACCCTTCTAGAGTCAAGCAGAAAGTATGAAGAAACTAAGGGGCAACTTTTTCCACATAGAGGGCGGTTTATGTATGGAATGAGTGTCGGCGGAAGTGCTACAATTACAACATTTAAAAGGCATCTGCATGGGTATTTAAATGGGAATCAGAGGGATATGGGCCAAGTGATGGCAAATGGGATTAGGTTAATTTAGAATGCCTGATCAGCATGTACGCATTGGACTGGAGGGCCTATTACTGTGCTACACATCTCTTTGACTGTAATAGGGGCCCTTTTGGACCATTAGGGCCGTACGACATTTCATATAATCTGATTTTGGCCTTGTCTGCACTCTCCTGTCTGACCCCCGCCCCTTGACCACCACCACCCCCCCCAACCCCGTCAAAACTCTCTCTGATACAGTTTTAAATGTACTCATTGACCCAGCCCCTGTGCTCTTTGGGGAAAGAGAATCTTGTAGACTCCCCACCTTCTGAGAGAAGAAATTCGTTCTCATTTCCATCTTTAGTGGGAGACCCCTCATTCTGAAACTTTGTCCGCCTTGTCGTGGATTCCCCGTGAGGACGGGAACATCCGTTCAGCCTCTGTCCTGTCAATTCCCCCCACCCCGATCTCACGATCTGCAATGTTTCAATGCCATTGCCCTCATTTTTCTGAACTCTGGGAACTGGTCCAACTTGTTCACCCTCTCCTCGGGAGACAGACCCCGTCCACCTCAGGGATCAGCCGAGGGAACCTTCTCTGAACTGCCTCATTCAGTGAGAGGTGCAGAATTGTACACAGTGCTCCCGGCGGGGTCACGTACATGTACCTGTATGCACACACACGCATGCACTCAGGCACACGCATGCACACATACATGTAACCACACGTGTACATACACGTACCTCTGCACATGCGTGCACACATACACACACCTACGCATATACTTTCATATAATTGCTTGAACCCACACCTGCACGTGCACACATATAACCGCATACCATAGATACACGTACCTGCATGCAAATGCACGACCACACACATACACATACCCACGCTCGTGCGCACACGTATACACGTACCCGTACGCATGCAAACACGCGCACACACAAGCATATACAAACCTACACACGCACAAGCATGCACGCGCAAACTCACACGCATGCACAAGCACACGTGCATACATGTATGCACATACACATGTGCACATGCACACATACACGCACCCGCGTATGTGCACGTGCACATGCGCGCACACACATGTGCACATGCAGGCGTGCCTGCACGCAGACACACGGAGACACATCTGCCAAAATCTTTAACATCCTTCACTTTGCCTTCCCTCATCTGCCCCACCGAAAATCAATTCTCTGTGTTTGGTTATGTTTGACACCGTACTAGAGTGACGTGTTATTCAAATCTTTAATTTAGTGGCTTGCTGGAGAGAGCGCGTGATGAAGAAGCTGTTCTTCAGAGTAAAGGAGAGTTATTTTAAGCCCAGCACAATGTATTCTGTTAAAATTGGATTGAAGCAATATTATCTCTCAGTAATTCTGTGTATGCAATTTGCCTGGATGAGGATGTATTGCAAAATGAAATTATGATGAATGCTGTTATCTTAATCTGCCCTAGATTGGGGTTAACAGGAGGACAGGACGTAGTTAAATAGAGATTAAAGAAACACAGTGGCCTAGTATGGACAAGGTGCGGAACATTCTTTCAAACTGAAAAGAGCCTGACTCCCTTTTTGAACCCTCCCCAACCCCATGATTTATTTTAAGACATCAACTTCTGCATGTGTTTCACTTAATTCATGCATGGGACGTGGCTGTTGCTATCTAGGCCACATTTATTGCTTCATTCCTCATTGCCCCTTGAGAAGTTGGTACTGTTCTGCCACCTTCACCCACAGCAGTACCCCCTGTGTGGTGTAGGGTCACCCTGCACAGTGCCCTGTTAGGGAGGGAGTTCCAGGATTGTGATCCTGGTGACAGTGACAGTGACAGAACGTACTGTTATCGGTCCCAGTCAGGATGGTGTGTGGGGTGGGGGTCTCAGAAGGGAACCTACAGGGTGCAGTGCTCCTCCCACCTATGCAGCCTATTGTCCTTGGAGGGGGTAGAGGTGGCGAGTTTGGAAGGTCCTGCTGGAGGAGCCTTGGTGCAGTGCATTGTGCAGACAGTACACACTGCTGCTGCTGTGTGTCGGCAGTGGAATGAGTGTTAAAGGTAGGGAGTTTAGAACATAGAACATTACAGCACAGTACAGGCCCTTTGGCCCTCGATGTTGTGCCGACCTGTCATACCGATCTGAAGCCCATCTAACCTACACTATTCCGTGTACGTCCATATGCTTGTCCAATGACGACTTAAATGTACCTAAAGTTGGCGAATCTACTACTGTTGCAGGCAAAGCGTTCCATTCCCTTACTACTCCCTGAGTAAAGAAACTACCTCTGACATCTGTCCTATATCTTTCACCCCTCAATTTAAAGCTAGGCCACCTCGTGCTCACCGTCACCATCCTAGGAAAAAGGCTCTCCCTATCCACCCTATCTAACACTCTGATTATTTTATATGTTTCAATTAAGTAAAGTTTAGTGTGTTGATTGAACAGGGAGGGGGCTGTTTTTGTCCCAGATGGTGTCGAGCTTCTCGCGTTGTTGGGGCCACACCTATCCAGGCAAATTGGAAATGTTCCGTCACCTTCCTAACTTGTGGATGGTGGAGAAGCTCTCCTTGTCCACTGCCCCTCTAAGATGCTCCCTCGGTTCAGCCTGCACTTGAGTTTGCTGCCATTGCAAGAGTGAGCTGGTGCTCAACTTCAGTACCTGCCGACCCTACAGTTAATTACCTCTTTCCCAGCTCCCTGTCGTGTCTGTCTCCTGCTGACTTTGAGTCAGGATGAGGTGTGAAGCAGAGAGTCGGTGCACCTGGAGACAAAGTCTGCTGGCTGTACCTTTGGTTTGGTCATGGGTGCTCCCACCTCAGTACACGTGTCCGCTTTCTGGGGCTGCTTCTTGATACATTCTCGAATCATTAGCTTCACCACCTTCCTTTCACTTCTCTGCTATTCACCATCTCAATTGCTCCTCAACTTTTCTTTATTCTCTCTCTCTCTCTCTGCCTGTATGTCCCACTTTCTCTTTCATTGTCCTACTCTCTCTCTCTCCCTCCCACTCTCTGTCCCACTTTCCCTCTCACCGCCCTACTCTCTCTTTCTCTGTCTCACTGTGTCCCTTTCTCTCTCTCTCTCTCTCTTTCTGTCTCTCTCTCACTCTGTGCTACTCTCACTGTCCCTCTGTGTCCCTCCCCCCGCTCCCTCTCTGTCCCTCCCCCTGCTCCCTCTGTGTATCCCCCCTCGCTCCATGTCCCCCTGTGTTCCCCCCTTCTCTCTGTGTGCCCCCTGTGTCTGCCCCTCTCTCTCTGTGCCCCCCCCCGTGTCACCCCCTTTCCCACTCCGCTCTGTCTGTTCCCCCCCCGCTCTCTCTCTGTTCCCCCCCCACTCTCTCTCTGTTCCCCCCCCACTCTCTCTCTGTCCACCCCCCCCACACTCTGTCCCCCCTCCTCTCTGTCTCTCTCTCTCACTCTCTGTCCCTCTCCCTCTCTCTCTCTCACTTTCTCTTTATGTCCACCTCTCTCTCTCTCTCTCTCTCTCTGTATCGCCTGTCCCCCCGCTCTCTCTCTCTCTGCCCCCCCTCTCTGTCTCTCTTTCGCTGTCTCCCCCCCTCACTCTCGCTGTGTACCCCCTCACCGTCGCTGTGTTCCCTCTCACTCTCTCTCCAGCCTTGCCTTTATCACTGTTAACTGAGGAATGAATGCAGACCCTCTGGATCTGGACTCTGCCCTCACTAACCTTCAACGTCACTTGGAAGAAAGTTCTGCTCAGGATGGAATGCAGGCAGCATCCTGTTCCTGAGCCGAGGCTGTAAATGGGAAAATGTGTTGGTGATCGACGCTGGGGCTGCGCATGTTGTGACAGCTTCCTGCAGAAAGATACCATGCTGAGCCACCAGCTGCCAGGCCTGGCATTGCCAGCGAGCCAAGACACATCTCAGACCGCACTGAGACAGCAGGAATCTACTCCCACTGTAGCCCCCAATACTGACCACTTGGCCTACTGACCACAGCCCCCTCAGAGCGACTGCAGACCACCAACGCTGACCGGAGGCCCCTCAGGGTGGTGCAGACCAGTCAGCGTGTCCGCAGGCATCATTGCTGGAGTGATCATCAACTTCACTGACCCCTTCAGAGCAACTGCTGCCTCGCCACCTGGAGTGACTGCAGGGAGTGAGTTGGGGATCTGGAACCAGGGAACACAGTTTTGGAATATGAGTAAACATTTAGGATTGGAATGAGGAATTTTGTGACTGTTAGGGTGGAAGCTGTTTGAAATTCTCTATTTCCAAGGCTGAGTCAATGAGAACAGTCAAGATTTTAATATCCCTCAATGTTCATGACAGAGCCTAGAAATGGTCTTGGGTGTTAGCTGACTGGAGGGCCCAATGGCCTATTCTTCTCTATCTCCTGTTCTGACAAACCGGTGAGGCTGCCTTTAACCAAAGAAGTATTCATTTATCAAAAATTCGAGCAGGGCAGTGGCTCAATGGTTAGCACTGCAGCCTCACAGCACCAGGGACCTGGGTTCAATTCCAGCCTCAGGCATGGAGTTTGCACGTTCTCCCCGAGTCTGCGTGAGTTTCCTCTGGGTGCCCCGGTTTCCTCCCACAGTCCAAAGATGTGCAGGCTAGGTGGATTGGCCATGCTAAATTGCCCTTAGTGTTCAGGGGTCTGTGGGTTATAGGGGGATGGTTCTGGGTGGGATGCTGCAAGGGGCGGTGTGAACTTGTTGGGCCGCAGGGCCTGTTTCCATACTGTAGGGAATCTAATCTAAAAAATTGGTATATCTTTTACTGTTTTCACCAGCCGTCGCATTATTTAATGAAAATATCTCAGGCCATCGTGGTTTGCTTGCCCTCTCAGTGATGGATAATTTACGTTGTTTAAATTCACAACCTTGTTTTAGACTGAACCACAGTACTTTTGAACTTCTGATGACTGCGTCCCCAAGGATTCTTGACAATGAGGTGGTGAGCTAATCCTGTCGCAGTCCACACTGCTGCATTGTAAACAGCCTGTTTAGTCAGCAACCCACCCTACAGACAGGGGCAGCATGACAAGCCAAGCTGGGGGGTGTGTTCAGTACAGATATTGTGTCAAACTCAGTGTGTGTATGCACATGTCTGTGAGTGTGTCTGCGTCAGAGACCAGGGGAAAGGGGAGAATGGGGGACTGGCCCCTGTGGGGGCAGGGGAGATGGGGGATTCGCTCCCACGGGGAGAGAGGGGTGGAGAATGGGAGATTCCTTCCTGTGGGGAGAGTGGGGGTCTTACTGCCACAGTGAGTGACTAAGTGGAGTTTGTTGATGTGTCTCGCGACAGGAAAATTGGATACACAGATGAGGTAGGGAAGATGAAGGCATGTATTGGGGTGGGAGAAGATGAAGTAGAGATGGGGAGGGCACTGACGTCGAGCAGTAGAATCAGTACTGAGCAATGTGGTCTGTTTGGAGTTGATGGGCCAAAGGGTCTGTTTTTTGGGGCTGTTGGTGGGATATAACTGCAGCTGTTTGGTGAGAAAATGAAGTTACCGATGTGCCCACCTCTGTAGGTTAGATAGACGTATTTGGTGCTGACTTTTTGAAGTGTTTTTTTCACTCTCCCCTTTCTCCCCAACTCTGATTCACTGTCCTTTTCGTAGGGAAAGATTACAGACTGAACAAATAAGACAAAAGCTGTGGTTGCCAAGGGAAGGGAGGCTATGCGTCAGTTATACAGCACACTGGTGAGACCACATCTGGAGGACTGTGTACAGTGTTGATCTCGGTGTTTAAGGAAATATGTAAAATGTATGCATTGGAGACAGGAAGGACTGCACATGCTGGAAGCCAGAGTCAACAGATGTGAACCAAGTTGGACAGCATCTGAGCAGCAGGAATATCAATCGTAGAATCATAGATTCCCTACAGCGTGGAAACAGGCTGTTTGGCCCAACAAGTCCACTCCGGACCTCAGCGCATCCCACTCAGACCCATATCACCCACCTAATCTATACCTCACTGAACACTATGGACAATTTAGCATGGCCAATTCACCTAACCTGCACATCTTTGGACTGCGGGAGGAAACTGGAGCACCCGGAGGAAACCCACCCTGACATGGGGAGAATGTGCATACTCCACACAGACAGTTGCCTGAGGCTGGAATCAAACCTGGGTCCATGGCACTGCTTTGGGTCGCAACCCTTCATCAGGACTGGGAAGGGGGAGGGAAGACCAGAGCGGTGGGGCTGGAGGAAGGGTAGGAGGGATGGTGATAGGTGGATGCAGGTTGTTTGGGGTGGTGGGTGGGGACCAGTGGCGGTGGAGTGGATAGGTGAGTAGAAAGATGGACACGTTAGGTCAGGTCAGGGAGGTCAGGAGGAGGGGGAGGGATTTTGAAGCTGGTGAAGTCAATATTGAGGCCATTGGGCTGTAAGCTCCCAAGACAGTGCAACAAAGGTTCACCCAGAATGTGACTGGTATGTTTTATGTGGGAAGGTTGGACAGACTGGGCTTATATTCACTGGAATTAAAAGAGTCAGAGGTGGCTTGATTGAAACATCTAAGATCCTTCTCCTCCCCCCACCCCCCCCACCAACCCCCAGCCCTAGAGTGGGGGGAGTCCGAAACTAGAGGACCTGAGGGTCAACTTTTTCATGCAGGGGGTGGTGCTGTGTGTGGAGTGAACTGCCAGCGGAAGTGGTGGAGCCTGGTACAGTTACAAAGTTAAAAGGCATCTGGGTGCGGACATGGATAGGAAGGGTGTAGAGGGATAGGGGCCAAATGCTGGCAAATGTTGGCTAGGTCAAATTGGGATGTCTGGTTGGTACAAATGAGTGGGACTGTTTTCATGTTGCATGATTCCAGGACTTTATCCTGAGGTGGTCTCAACAAGGAAGATGATTTCCTCATTGGGAGAGAATCTAGAATTAGAGGATGACTGTTTAAAAATAAGGGGTTGCCCATTTATAACAGAGGAGGAGAATTTGTCCCTCTCTGACGTTTGGGAGTCTTTTGAATTCCCTGTTAGAAAATGCAGGGCAAGCAGATTCCTTGAATGATTAAGTATTCTGATCCAAGCTGATGCTAACACTGAAGGAGAGCTCGCTTGGTGGATTGTATGTTTATTTTTTTCGGGTTTAGTGTTTAATGCGGTGTTTAGACATCTAGACACATTCACGACGAGGCCGCAGGTTTCCCTTAACAACAGAACAGAAATCTGTCCCAAGGAAGAAAGACTAGAATACAAAACAAATCAAGTTCTCTAAATGTAGAAAACATATGAATCAGGGAGGCCACTCAGCCCATCAAGCCTGCTCCAGTGTAGAGGTTTATAAAATCACGAGAAGCATGGATAGGGTGAATAGTTGAGGGCCTTTCCCCAGGGGGTGGGGAAAGTCCAAAACTAGAGGGGCCTAGGTTTAAGCTGAGAGGGGAAACATTTAAAAGAGACCTGAGGGTCAACTTTTTCACACAGAGGGTGGTGCGTGTGTGGAACAAGCTGCCAGGGGAGGTGGAAGGGGCTGGTTCAATTACAACATTTAAAAGACATCTGGATGGGTAGATGAATAGGAAGGATTTAGAGGGATATGGGCCAAATGCCGCCAAATGGGACTGGATGAGATTGGGATATCTAGTTGACATGGACAAATTGGACCAAAGGGTCTGTTTCCTTGCTCTATGACTATGACTATGACTTGTTTGGTACAACCCTGGGCTGATCGGATTTTATCCTCAACACTACATTCCTGCAAACCCCCCCAGTAGTCTTTCATCCCCTTGGTTATCAAGAATCTACCTCCTTCTGCCTTAAAGGTATTTAAAAATTCAGCATCCACTGCCTTTTGAGGAAGGGATTTCCAAAAACTGACAACCCTGTAGCGTTTCCCATCTCTATTTTAAACGGGTGACTCCATATGTTTCAAGTGACCACCCCCCCCCACCCATTGTAGATTTTCCCAAAAGAGGAATCGTCCTTTCAACATCTCCCCAGCCAAATCTTCAGGATCTTAGATACTTCAGTTCAGTCACCTCGCTCTCTTGTAAAGTCCACAGGATACATGCCCAGCCTTTCCTCATAAGGCTATCCTTACCATGATCTAAATCACACATCAGTTCTTCAGTGAGGTTGGCTGAGGGGCAGAGTGTTTTTCGGTTCCATGACACTGGGGAAATCTGCGACCTCTATGCACATGATAACACAGCGCTCTGTTGGCCCTGACGCTCCGACAGCGCATGCCATTGCCTTAGGCTGTTTGTTTGTGTAGCCATGAGCACACACAGGGTCATTCAGATAGTCCTGTCCTGGCTCAGAAGCTGTAACTGTAGTTATTGTGTTATGCAATGACAGGGCTGCATAGGCATAGTCTGTCCTCTGCCTGTTCTAAACACGCTGTTGTCTGGCCCTATACTTGGCAATGTACTGACAATGGGACTTGTAAACATTGTTGGCCAGTTGTTTCTCTAGTGAAATGGCTTATCAGCAGAACTCAGAGTGTGTCCCTGTGACGACCAACAACGAAGATGTGTTTGTGAACTGTTCCCTGCCAGCTACCAACCCAACCCTCTACCAGCCCCTCTGTTAGGGTTGAGAGCAGAAGCTGGTTCTCAACCTCGCAGAATACGGAGGAGAGAGCCGTTTCGTTCAGTCTGAGAGAGGCTGCGTAGGTGAAGACGTGGGGAGGAATGTGCAGCTAGAGAGATGTGCTAGCTGAGAGAGAGAGAGAGAATCCGTAGTGATAAGGAGACAGGGAACAATTAGACTCAGTGAGAGAGAAAGGCAGATTGTACAGTCATAGCAACAGAGAGAGAGAGAGAGAGAGAGAGCTGCTGAGATGGAAACAGCGGGAGGAGACAGAAATTCCATCCTTCTTTTGAATTCCCTCCCATCTCCCTCTTTTGGCCGTAAACTCATCCAGCCCCCTACACCTCTCCCTATTGCTGTCACCTCCTCCATCGTGTACACCCCTCCCTATCTCTGTCACCCTCCTCCATCCTGTACACCCCTCCCTGTCTCTGTCACCTCCTCCAGCTCCCTACACCCCCTCCCTATCTCTGTCACCTCCTCCAGCCCCTACACCCCTCCCTATCTCTGTCACCCCCTCCAGCTCCCTACACCCCCTCTCTATCTCTGTCACCTCCTCCAGCCCCTACACCCCTCCCTATCTCTGTCACCTCCTCCAGCTCCCTACACCCCCTCCCTATCTCTGTCACCTCCTCCAGCCCCTATACCCCCTCCCTATCTCTGTCACCCCCTCCAGCTCCCTACACCCCCTCTCTATCTCTGTCACCTCCTCCAGCCCCTACACCCCTCTCTATCTCTGTCACCTCCTCCAGCCCCTACACCCCTCTCTATCTCTGTCACCTCCTCCAGCCCCTACACCCCCTCCCTATCTCTGTCACCTCTTCCAGCCCCTACACCCCCTCCTTATCTCTGTCACTCCCTTCATCCCCCGACACACCCTCCCTATCTCTGTCACCCCCTCCATCCCCCTACACCACCTCCCTATCTCTGTCACCTCCTGCAAGCTGTCACGAAATCTGTGCTCCTCCAATCCCGGCCTCTCAAGCATCAACCCGATTCCCATCGCTTTGCTATTGATGGTTGTGCTGACCTTAGGTGGGTTGAGGTTGAGTGTGCCAGAAATCCTGCCTGAACCCATCTGCCTCCCCCTCTCATGTGTGTGTCTATCTTGCACTGTCCCTCCTCTGAGTTTGCCAGTGCCTAATATATTCTTACTGGTTATAGGACCAAATTCTGTCCACTTTCCATTCCAGGGCCACCTTGATGGGGATATTTGACCCTGTTACAGACTCTAGACGTCTGCTTCCTCTCTGATTACCAGTTGGGGTGCTGACTCCCTCCGTGAGATGGGAGAGATGTTTGGACCCTGGGGCAGAGAGTGAGTGGGATAGCGGACATCGGAGCAGCCTGGAGAGGCACCCCCCCAACTTGGGCGCCGTCCTGGGCTTGGGCCAATGAATGACAACCGTCACTGACGACAGCTAGTCCATCTGCCACCCCTTGAAATTCTGGGGCAGGTCTTCAGAAAGTGGACATTGGGATCCCAGGCAGGGTCACAGCCATGGATTTAGGTTTTGAGGTAAACGTAGCTCCCATGGAGCTGAGGCCCAGTCATGTTGGGGGTATGACCTCTCTTCATGCTCCTCAGAGAGGGTTCACCAGGGGTCGTGAGGGATCATATTTGGGAAGCATTAGTCTATAGGATTACTGTCATGGAATTCCCCCTCATTGCTGGGTGCAGTTCTGGTCACCAGATTACTGGAAAGACACAAAGGCTGGGACTGTCTTCCTTGGAGCTTCCGAGACTGAGTGGTAGCCTGATAGAGGGTTATAAAATCATGAGGAGCACGGATAGGGTGAATGGACAAAGTCTTTTCCCCATGGTAGGAAAATCTAAAACGAGAGGGGTAGGGTGAGACGGGTAAGATTTTAAAGCAACACTTTTTCACACAGAGGGTGGTTTGTATTTGGAACGAGCTGCCAGAGGGCGTGGTGGAGGCTGGTACAATGACAACATTTAAAAGGCATCAGGATGGGGACATGAATGGGAACGGTTTAGAGGGATATGGGCCAAAAGTGGCAGACAAGACTAGATCAAATTGGGATTTTTGATAGGTATTGATGAGTTCGGCTGAAGGGTCTGCTTCTGTGCTGTACGACTTGATGACTCTACAACTCTCTAATTGCTCTGGAGAGAATACAGAGATTTACTAAAATGAACCAAGGGCTGGAAAATTGTAGCTACGAGGAGAGACTGGAGAGGTTGGGGTTAATTTCCTTGGAACAGAGGAGGCTGAGGGGAGGAAGCTGACAGAATTGAGTGGACAGTATTGTGAAGGGCAGAGACAGATGGGCAGGGGGAACCTATTTCCCCGGAAGAAAGATCCAAAACCAGGGGTCGTAGATTCAAGGTAAAGAGCAGAAGGTTTCCGAGGGGATGTGAGCAAAGACTGTTTTCATGTGGTGGGTGTCTGCAATTTGCTGCCTAAGTTTATAGTGGAAGCAGAGATCCTAAACTCTGAAAAAGTACTGGGATCTGCACCTTAACTACTATAAGCTGCAGGGCTATAGGCTCTGTGTGGGAAGATGGGATTAGAGAGGGCATCTAGGTGCCTTTGGGTTGGCATTGACAAGATGGGCCAAATGGACCCATTCTGTGCTGTATCATTTCTATGACTCTCTGATTCTATCAACATCCCAGGGGTTACCATTAACCAGGAACTGAACTGGACCCAGTCATATCTATACTGCAGCTACTGGAGCAGGTCAGAGGCTGGGAATCCCGCAGCAAGTAACGCCCCGCCCCTTTGCCTCTCCCACCATTGACAAGGCACAAGTCAGGAGGGCGTGGAATACTCCCCACTTTCCTGGATGGGTGCGGCTCCAACAACACTGGAGAAACTTGACACCATCCAGGACAAAGCAGCCCCGCAACCCACCCCATTCAATTGACACCCTCTCCCTCCACCACCGGCACACAGCAGTAGCTGGGCTCATTAGGAATGCCCGGCTGAGCCCCAACACTGACTCAGAGAGGCAGCAGTGTGTACCATCTACAAGATGCACCGCAGTGACTCGTTGAGGCTCCTTCGACAACACCTTCCAAACCTGCCACCCTCTACCCCCCGGAAGGACTAGGAGTGCAGGGGGTCCACCACGTCCTGGAGATTTTCCTCTGAGACCCTCATACCATCCTGATTGGGAACAATATGGGCCGTTCCTTCAGTGTCACCGGGGTCAGAATTCTGGAACTCCCTCCCTAACAGGGGCACTGTACATGGTGTCCCTACATCACACAGGGTGGGGGGCAGTGGGTCAGGAAGAAGGTTCACCACTGAGCACATGATCAGCGTAACTGCTGTCTCAGGATAAGTAGTGCCTAAGACCAGTCCCTGAGTAGAACTAACCAGTGCCTTGAGATGTTTAACCAGTTCTGCGATGCTTGGCGGGGCACCGTTGTGCTTGTTTTGGGGATATATTTTGGTTATCGTGGTGTGAGGAGGGTCTGATGTCTGAAAAGAGAATATATTTTGCTTCCTGTGTGAGCAACCAGCTCCTCAGTCAAATGTGATAAACCCAGTTAGTCTTAACTGAGATAGTACAAGATATCGTGTGGTCCCCACCCCCTACGTGGTAACTAACCAGCAAAGGATTAGTCGGCAAGTCAACCCCACATGGTTCAGGGGACAATTTTAAAAAAACCTCTCCGGGAGCAATTAGGGATGGGCGACAAATTGTTGCTCTCGCCCACAATGCCCACATCCAACGAGCGAATAAAATTATAGGAGGATGGTGTGTTAGTGTTAGATTTCCCTGAATGGCAGTCTTCTGACTTGGTCTCAGGTTGTGAGGGTGGGCTACGGAAATGCCTGGGGAAATTCAGATTCTAATTGTGTCTGTCTCTCTCTTTCTCTCTTTTCTCACCGTCCCCCCAGGGCAGAGGCGGAGAACTCGAGGACTGTCAGGTCTGTACATAATTTTTGCTCCTTTCTCTCTCTCTTTTAGTTTTCGGGTGGAGGGTGCGGATTGTGCGACTGTGGAGCCCTGGTGGTGGGAAGGGTGTTCTTGTGATTTTGGTTTTCACGAGGGGCAGGAAAAAGGGCTCTGGGTGGTTTTTGATGTCACGGCAGAAGGTGCGAATTGGCAGGCCCCCTGGGGCATCCTCTTGGGACGTCCTGACCCTGCCTACACACCAGGCTCTGGCTCCCCCAGCTCAGTGCGTCAGTCCTACCCTGAGCCCCTAAACCCCTCTGTCCGTCCCTCCAGCAAAAATTCCACAGGAAGCCAGTGACACCTTCCACTCGGCCTGGCCGCCCGCCTGTTCCCCCCCCACCACCAAAAAAAGGGACAGCGAATAGCAACCTCAATCTATACAAATCACATCAGGTACTGGCCCGATGTCTCTCCAACACTGGGCCAGAGCTATACCTCCTCCCTCCTTCCGTCCAGGTGACCCTCACCAACACAGATTGGGGGTGGGGGTGGGGGACACGGTATTCAGTGTCTCCCTGTGCTGATTGGATTCTGTCACTTGGGGCATGTTCTTGGGGTGGAGGGGGGAAACCTGGTGTTCTGTAACGGGAGTCTGTTGGGCTGGGTACTAGCTGCGTGATTATTTACAGCGGGAACCGGTACGCACGCTGCGTTTGATGCCTGTTCACATTGTTGTACTGCAACAAACTTTTGGACAAGCTAGGATGTATTATAACTTGTATAACAATATAACTTATTGTAAGGGCTGTCACGGAAATCCGCACTTAACAACAGCATAATTGCCGACACCCCAGTTAAAACAACGTGACTTGATGGCAGAAATGCACCACATGGGTGGACGCGTTGAGCACCCTCCCCCTGTCTTCGTGGTGCCATTCCCCTCCAAAGTTACCTTTGCTGTAAAGTGCAGAGACGACATTGTATGTGTAATGGATCGGAAGTTGGCTTGCTGAAAGAAGACAGAGGGTGGTAGTTGATGGGAAATGTTCATCCCGGAGACCAGTTACTAGTGGTATACCGCAAGGGTCGGTGTTGGGTCCACTGCTGTCTGTCATTTTTATAAATGACCTGTATGAGGGCGTAGAAGGATGGGTTAGTAAATTTGCAGATGACACTAAGGTCGGTGGAGTTGTGGATAGTGACGAAGGATGCTGTAGGTTGCAGAGAGACATAGATAAGCTGCAGAGCTGGGCTGAGAGGTGGCAAATGGAGTTTAATGCGGAAAAGTGTGAGGTGATGCACTTTGGTAGGAGTAACCAGAAGGCAAAGTACTGGGCTAATGGTAAGATTCTTAGTAGTGTAGATGAGCAGAGAGATCTCAGTGTCCACGTACACAGATCCTTGAAAGTTGCCACCCAGGGTGACAGGGCTGTTAAGAAGGCATACAGTGTTTTAGCTTTTATTAATAGAGGGATCGAGTTCTGGAACCAAGAGGTTGTGGTGAAGCTGTACAAAACTCTGGTGCGGCCGCACTTGGAGTATTGCGTACAGTTCTGGTCACCGCATTATAAGAAGGATGTGGAAGCTTTGGAAAGGGTGCAGAGGAGATTTACTAGGATGTTGCCTGGTATGGAGGGAAGGTCTTACGAGGAAAGGCTGAGGGACTTGAGGCTGTTTTCATTAGAGAGAAGAAGGTTGAGAGGTGACTTAATTGAAACATATAAAATAATCAGAGGGTTAGATAGGGTGGATAGGGAGAGCCTTTTTCCTAGGATGGTGACGGCGAGCACGAGGGGGCATAGCTTTAAATTGAGGGGTGAAAGATATAGGACAGATGTCAGAGGTAGTTTCTTTACTCAGAGAGTAGTAAGGGAATGGAACGCTTTGCCTGCAACGGTAGTAGATTCGCCAACTTTAGGTACATTTAAGTTGTCATTGGATAAGCATATGGACGTACATGGAATAGTGTAGGTTAGATGGGCTTGAGATCGGTATGACAGGTCGGCACAACATCGAGGGCCGAAGGGCCTGTACTGTGCTGTTATGTTCTATGTTCTGTGTTCTATGTAATACCGGCTGCAGAGAAATGGTCCCGCGAATGTCAGAAATGTGTATTGTTCGGGGGGCTGGTTTTATTCACAAAACAGTGCAGTGTGGTGGGATCTGGTTGACTTTGTGCACAAAACACAGAAAAACGGCGGTACGTCACTACAGTACAGCAAGTAATTAAATTTTAGGCTTTATTGCTCAGGTTTTGGAGTTTAAAAAAGAAACAGGGAGGTTGTGTTACAACTGTGCAGGGTGTTGGTGAGGCCAGACTTGGAGTACTGTAAGCAGCTCTGGTCCCTCTATTTAAAATAATATGTCAAGGGATTGCCTGGGATGAAGCTTGGGCCTTTGTTCATTAAAATTTAGAAGAATGAGGGGTGATTTTATTGAAATAGCCAAGATTCTGAGGGGAGATGTTTTGAAGATATTTCCACTAGTGAGGAACCTTGAACTGGGGGATGTAGTTACAGAATAAGGGGACACTCGTTTAAAACTGAAATGGGAGGGTAGCGAGTGCCTGGAATTCTCTGCCCCAGAGATTTATTGAGGCAATAATCAACGAAATTATTGAAAAAAGGAACTAGGTCGATTTTTGACATATTGAGGGCTGGCATGTAAGAGGAGTTGAGCCTAGGGAAGATCAGCCATGATCTTACAGAATGGTGAGACAGCCCTGAAGGGCTGAATGGCCTATCCCTGCTCCTATTTCTTTGATTCTGCCCTGGCATTTTCTACATTCATCCTTGTGGCCTTTGTTTTCCAATGTGTAAAGCCGGTGGGTAAACAGCAGTTACTCCTCACGTTTGGCTGTCTAACACATTAGACAGGACGAATGCAGCATTCGCATGCTGCGAGGTTTACCCGTGTTCCCTCAATGCTACCTGGGCCCAGTGGCAAACAGCAGGCTAAAGCAGAAACCAGGTTTCTTATTTAAAAGACCCCCCAATTGCCCCCTTGAGAACATGGTGGTGAGCTGCCCTGTTGAACTGCTGCAGTCCCCTGGATGGTGTGGGGACACCCCGCCTAGTGCCCCATGAGGGAGGCAGTTCCAGGATTCTGACCCTGGCACACTGCGACTGAGAGAATGGTCCATATTGTTCCGAGTTGGGATGTTCTCTGTGTTTGTGTGTGTGTGGGCGCGTGCGGGGGGTTCACGCGGGAATTTGCAGGCGGTAGTGTTCCCCTGTATGAGTGGGACAGTAAGGGACAGAGTCTACAAACATGAAAAAACAGCAACAAATGAAGTCAAAACGACAGAAAAAAGGTCAAATGAATGGAACAAAATAAATGAATGGAGGTCAGTAGATATAATTTTACAGCCATTACAGACATAGTTACTGGCAGATTAAAGCTGGGACCTGAATTTCAACAGTTTTCAAAAGGACAGCAGAAAGGAAGGAGTGAGTGGCACAGTAGCATTCAGCAGTAGAGGATGAAATAAGGAAGATGGTAAGAAATGATCTTGGGTCAGAAGATCTAGAATCCGGATGGGTGGTAGGAAGAAACATTAAGTGAAAGAAGGCATTTGGAAGTGTGATCTTCCCAACAGTTGGTATGTAGTTGGACAAAGAATAAATCACCAGGTAATGAGGGCGTGTAACAAAAGGCAGTGCAGTCATCATAAAATCCCTACAGTCTGGCAGCAGGCCATTCATTTTACCAGGTCAACACTGACACCTACTCCCCACCCAGACCTACTTCCCCTACCCTATCCTTGTAACCCTGCATTTCCCATGGCCAATCCACCAAGCCTGCCCATCCTGGACACTATGGGCAATTCCCCATTGCCAATCCACTGTAACCTGTACATCTTTGGACTATAACATGGGGAGAATGTACAAACTCCACACAAGCAGACAGTTGCCCAAAGCTGGTATTAAGTCCATGTCTCTGGCAATGTGAGGCAGCAGTGCTAACCACAGCCACTGTGCCACCCCAATCTTCATGTAGAAGGTGGTCAGGTTGGCAGAGGTAGCCTTGAGGAAAAATTCATAGAGTCAGTTTGGGACAGTTTCCTAGAACAATATGTGGTTGATCCAACCAGAGTTCAGGTTATTTTGGATCAGATGTAGCCAGCCTGGAGCCCCTGAGACCAGGTGTGGTGCGGCCTGGGGCCCTGAGAGATGTCCTGAAGTCTAGTGGCTCTGGTAACACACCAGTCCCCTTCTCCCTGCTGTAGCTGAGGTCAGATAGTTGGAAGGTTTAGCCTCAGTGCTGTGAAAGGAAGCAGGGTCAGACAGCTGTCATCCATCCGTCACTGGAGACAACACTAACTGACAGGATCACTTATATCAATCCTGCGATTTATTGGCAGGCTTGTGTTTCATTGCTGGAAGACCTAGAGAGGAGAATTCGTTTAGGAATAAGCTGCAAGTGCCTGTTAGCAATTTAGTCAGTAACAGGGTGGGCCAGCAAGGAATTGAATCTCTGTTTATCATTGTGTTTGTGTGAGCTGAGATGGGGCAGGGTTGGGCGAGGTTGTGGAGGTGGGAATGGTTGAGTGAGTTACTCAAAGGCTCCTCCACAACCCAGTGAGCAGAGGTGAGGTGTCTCCTTCTCAAAAGACAAAGATTTTGTTTGGGACACTTTTAGGATGGCACTCTGTAACCAATGAAGTAATCAGTGCTGGAGCCACAATAATTTACAATTGAACACTTGGACAAGGAAAGTGAGCATACTTTTTTTTATTCATTAAAAGGATGAGGGAGTTGCTGGCGAGACCAGCATTTATTGCCCATCTAATTGCCCAGAGGGCAGTTAAGAGTCAGCCACATCGCTGTGGGTTTGGAGTCACGTGTAGGCCAGACCAGGTAAGGATGGCAGTTTCCTTCCCTAAAAGACATTAGTGAACCAGATGGGTTTTCATAGCAATTAGCAATGGATTCACAGCCATCTTTAGATTTTTAATTCCAGACTTTTTCTCAAAATTGAATTCAAATTCCACCATTTGCCGTGGCAGGATTCGAACCCAGGTCCCAGCCATTGCCTGGGTCTCTGGGTTAACAGTCCAGTGATAACATCACTCGGCGATCACCTCCTCTTGCACTACCATCAGATTTACAGGTGATACAAAAGTAGGTGGGAGGACAAGTGGTGAGGACAACACAGAGTCTGCAGGTGGATCCAGACAGGTTAAGTGAGTGGGTAGAAGTTTGGCAGATGGAATACAATGTGGGGAAAAATGAGGTTATGCACTTTACCAGGAAGAATAAAAGGAGGTGCATACTATTTGAAATGGAGAAAAACTGCAGAAAGCTGCAGAACAGAGGGATCTGGGAGATTCCTCCATGAACCACAAAAAAATTAGCAGCCAAGGTTTAGCAAGTAATAGGGAAGGCGCATGAAACGTTGACCTTTGTTCCAAAGGGAATGGAGTATTTAAGGAGGGTTTAGCTAAAACTGTACAAGGCACTAGTCAGACCACAGCTGGGATACTGTCAACAGTTTAGGCTCGTTTATCTGTGGAAAGATAGACTGGCGTTTGAGGCAGTCCAGAGAAGGTTCACTTGGCTGACCCCAGGTAGAGAAAGACTGTTTTATGAGGAGAATGAGTAGGATAGGCCCATAATTGTTGGAGTTTAGAAGATTGAGATCTGCCCTTATTTAAACATACAAGATTCTTAGGGAGCCAGAGGTTGTTTCCCCTTGTAGGAGAGTCCAGGATCAGAGGACGAATTTTTTCTCTCCAAGGGGAGTGAATCTGTGGAATTTTTTTACTGCAGAGGGCTGTTGGGGCTGTGTAATTATAATTATAATTATAAACATGAAGGTAGGCTGGCCAGTAATATTAGAAATGATAGTAAAAGTGTCTTTCCATGCATAAGAAACAAACGAGAGGCAAAAGTAGACATTGGGCCGCTCCAAATTGATTCTGGAAGGCTAGTGATGGGAGATAAGGAAGTAGCTGAAGGTCTTAATAAGTACTTTGCGTCAGTCTTCACAGTGGAAGACATGAGTGGTATCCCAACAATTAAGGGGAGTCGGGGGCAGAGTTGAGTATGGTAGGCATTACAAAAGAGAAAGTGCTAGAAAAGCTAAAAGGTCTAAAAATTGATAAATCTCCTGGCCCCGATGGGCTACATTCTAGAGTTCTGAGGGAGGTGGCTGAGGAAATAGCAGAGGAATTGGATGTGATCTTTCAAAAGTCACTGGAGTCAGGGAAAGTCCCAGATGATTGGAAAATTGCTGTTGTAACCCCCTTGTTTAAGAAAGGATCATGACAAAAGATGGAAAATTATAGGCCGATTAGCCTAACCTCGGTAGTTGGTAAAATTCTAGAATCCATTGTTAAGGATGAGATTTCGAAATTCCTGGAAGTGCAGGGTCAGATTAGAATAAGTCAGCGTGGATTTAGTAAGGGGAGGTCGTGCCTGACAAACCTGTTAGAACTCTTTGAAGAGGTAACAAGTATGTTAGACCAGGGAAATCCAGTAGATGTTATCTATCTAAACTTCCAAAAGGCTTTGATAAGCTGCCTCACGGGAGGCTGCTGAGCAAGGTGAGAGCCCGTGGTGTTCGAGGTGAGATACTGGCTTGGATTGAGGATTGGCTGTCAGACAGAAGGCAGAGAGTTGGGATAAAAGTCTCTTTTTCAGAATGGCAACCGGTGATGAGTGATGTCCCACAGGGTTCAGTGTTGGGGCCGCAGCTGTTCACCTTATATATTAATGATCTGGATGAAGGGACTGGGGGCATTCTGGTGAAGTTTGCCGATGATACGGAGATAGGTGGACAGGCAGGTAGTACTGAGGAGGTGGGGAGGCTGCAGAAAGATTTAGACAGTTTAGGAGAGTGGTCCAGGAAATGGCTGATGAAATTCAATGTGAGTAAATGTGAGGTTTTGCACTTTGGGAAAAAGAATACAGGCATGGACTATTTTCTAAATGGTGAGAAAATTCGCAAATCAGAAGTGCAACGGGATCTGGGAGTGTTGGTCCAGGATTCTCTAAAGGTTAACTTGCAGGTAGAGTCCGTGATTAAGAAAGCGAATGTAATGTTATCGTTTATCTCAAGACGGTTGGAATATAAAAGCAGTGATGTGCTTCTGAGGCTTTATAAGGCTCTAGTTAGGCCCCATTTAGAATACTGTGTCCAGTTTCGGGCCCCACACCTCAGGAAGGACATACTGGCCCTGGAGCGTGTCCAGCAGAGATTCACACGGATGATCCCTGCAATGGTAGGCCTAACATACGATGAACGGCTAAAGATCCTGGGATTGTATTCATTGGAGTTTAGAAGGTTGAGGGGAGATCTAATAGAAACTTAGAAGATAATGCATGGCTTAGAAAGGGTGAACGCTGGGAGGCTGTTTCCGTTAGGCAGGGAGACTAGGACCTGTGGGTGCAGCCTTAGAATTACAGGGGATCAATTTAGAATGGAAATGAGGAGACATTTCTTCAGCCAGAGAGTGGTGGGCTTGTGGAATTCATTGCCACAGAGCGCAGTGGAGGCCGGGACGTTAAATGTCTTCAAGGCAGAGATTGATAAATTCTTGATGTCGCAAGGAATTAAGGGCAACGGGGAGAGTGTGGGTAAGTGGAGTTGAAATGCCCATCAGCCATGATTTAAATGGCGGAGTGGACTCGATGGGCCGAATGACCTTACCTCCACTCCTATGTCTTATGGTCTTATGGTAATTAAGTATGTTCAAGTGACTGGGACCTGGGTTCGAATCCTGCCATGGTGGAATTTGAGACAGATTTTTGATCAGTAAGGGGGGAATTGAAGGTTACAGGAAAACGACAGGAGAGTGGAGTTGAGGATCAGAGATCATTGGTAGGCAAGCAGACTTGATGGACTGAATAGCCTGCTTCTGCACTTACGTCATATGGCCTCCTTGTCTGATCGCAGCAACCTGTATGCCTTCAGAAGACAAATTTGGGATTTCAGTAATTGTGATTGAAAAAGAGACAACACTTTCTACGTTTAACAGGGGTAGAAGTTAGCTTTGAAAACTGAAAACCAGCGGAGATGAAGAGTCATCTAGACTCGAAAGACTGCTGCCTCTCCATGGATGCTGCCTGACTTGCAGTGATTCCCAGCATTTCTTGTTTTCAGTACAGATTCCAGTGTCTGCAGCCATTTGCCCCTAAGAGGTTAGCTTCGTACTGCTTGAACGCTGTTATGATGATAGAAAATTGGGCAGCATTATAGATCATGTTGACAACAGGATATTGATAGATTAGGTGAAAGGGCAAAGCTGCAGTGCTTGGAGTTTAATATGAGCAAGTATGAAGTTACCCATTTTGGACGGACAAAGGCCAGGTCAGGGTATTTTTTACAAGGCAGAAATTTAAATACAGTGATTTGGTGGCTCAGGTACATGACTGTTTAAAATGAACAAGTTCAGAAACAGCCAAGAAGGCTAATGGAGTACTGAGAGCAGATCTGGGCATCACACCTGAGGAAGGATGTTTTAGCCCTTGAGGAAGTTCACCGTCGGTGTACAAGGATAATGCCTGGAATTCAGGGGTTAAGTTATGAGGGAGATTAGACAAATTGCAGCTTTATTCTCCTCAATTTAGAAGGTTAATGTGTGATCTACTTGAGGTCTTCAGGATATTAACAGGGAAAGACAGGTTAGATAAAAATAAACTATTTCTACTGCTTGAAGATTCTGGAACTGGGGGCATAGTCTGAGATCATCCAGGAGAGATGTTAGAGAGCAAATATATTCACATGAGGCTGCCACCCTACTTTTGACGAAGGTACATAGGTTTACGACACAAAAAGATGAGGCGGTCAGGGACGGGGTGACCATGCTGTCAGGGACGGGGGTTCCAGGCAGTAAGTTCAAGGTGAGGATGTGGAGATAATGTTGCTGTACCAGTTATGCAGAAACTGAGACTAATGCGGGGATATGGGGATGAATCATACCCTAGCAGTTAGTGAAATTTCACTGCTGTATTAACATATTCAAATGCTGTATGTAGTGTCTGGTAATAAAAGCTAGCGATATTGCAACAGTTGTTAATTGTTAAAAATACATCTGGTGTACTAACGTGCTTTAAGGAACTGCTGGCCTTTGCTGGTCTAGTCCTGCATTAGAATTCAGACGCCTCAACGGTGGAGTTGACTCATTTTTGTTATTGAGGGAGCCCAGTGAAGGCTCACCAGACTGATTCCTGGGATGGCAGGACTGACAGTTGAGGAAAGACCAGATCGTCTGGGCTTGAACTCACTGGAATTTAGAAGAATGAGGGATCATTTCATAGAAATGTATAAAATCCTGACGGGACGGTGCAAGCTAGATACGGGAAGAATGATCTGATATTGGGCAAGTCCAGACTAGGGGAGTTGTCTTCTGAGAACAAGGGTTAAGCCATTCAGGACTGAGATGAGGAAGAATTTCTTCAGTCAGAGAGCTGTGAACCTGTGGAATTCTCTCCCACAGGGACCTGTTGGGGCCAGTTCATTAGATACATTCAGGAAGGAGCTGGATGTGGCCCTCGTTGCTAAAGGGATCAGGGGTATGGGCAGAGGGTGGGAACGGGATACTGAGATTGCATGATCGTATTGAATGGTGGTGCAGGCTCGAGGAGCAAATGACCTAGTCCTGCACCTATTTTCTATGCTTAACTGCCCCTTTAAAAAGGGGGCAGTTAGGGATGGGATCAAATGCCAGGCTCGCTGACAATGCCCACATGCCGAGAGAGAATTAAAACAAGCACATACTACCAAGGGCAGCCACTTGCATGGTGACCCTATCAGTGTGGATTGGGCTCTTGGCACTGGCCGTTTGACCCTACATCATCAGCCCCACTCACCCTTTGTCTAGACGCTACCCTCAGGGAATTACCCAGAAGTTTTGAGAAGGTGTGGCACTGACACTGGGACAGGCTTGGAATTATGTAAC
Organism: Stegostoma tigrinum; assembly: GCF_030684315.1. Classification (NCBI taxonomy): domain Eukaryota; kingdom Metazoa; phylum Chordata; class Chondrichthyes; order Orectolobiformes; family Stegostomatidae; genus Stegostoma; species Stegostoma tigrinum. The sequence goes on from NC_081402.1 coordinate 2,836,833, forward strand.
TGTGCTGCAGAATAAGAGAGAGCGGAGAGGAGTGTGATTGACTGGGAAGGTTCAGAATCACTCAATTATTAGCTGCTGAAAAGCAGAGAATTGGATTCCTGAGATCGGTACAAACAATGAATTATTCACACTTTTCACAGAGTAGCAGATTGCAGGTCCCACTGCGCTGCTTCACCAGTGTTTTACAGGTGCACAGCACTCTGCTGCTTTAAGGCAACATGGGTTAGCATCCCTCTACACTGTTGCCCCTCAAACTCTCAGGACAGGGACAACGTGGGGTTAGGTACAGAGTAAAGCTCCTTCTACAATGCTCCCCCCCATCGAACACTCCACACGCCGGGACAGCACGGGGTTAGACACAGCGTAAAGCTCCCTCTACACTGTTCCCCCCAACGAACACTCCACGCGCAGGGGCAGCATGGGGTTAGACACAGAATAAAGCTCTGTCTGCTCCTTCACACCAAATGTAAAACTTGCTATTCAGCCCCTGCTGGGGCACGGAACAAAAATGCAATTTAGAGCCGAGGGAAAGTTGTATGAGGAAGCAGAAACTTAAATGAAAATAACATTGTCTAGGCTGATGACTCACTGTACCTCCTGCAGCATCTGCCAGGCTCAATGACCTGGACCATGCCAGTAACTACTGTGTGCTCCCTCTCTGGGGAGACCCGAGCACAGACATTACTATGCAAGAGGGGCAGACAGTGGGGAATGATGAGCCCCTCCATGGCCCTCTGCCTGGACACTGAGGATTATTTGGCAAAGGTGAGATTAGGGAATGTGGTTAGAGGTCAGCTAGTACCTTACTGAATAGCAGTAGGATTCTGGGGTGCTATTATTGCTTAGTGGCTAGCAGGGTTGCCTCACAGCACCAGGAACCCAGGTTCGATTCCACCCTCAGGTGACTGGGTGGAGTTTGCACATTCTCCCCGTGACTGCATGGGTTCACTCTAGGTGCTCCCGTTTCACTCCACAGTCCAAAGATGTGCAGGTTAGGGTGGATTGACCATGCTAAATTGCCCCGTAGTGCCCAGGGATGTGCAGGTTAGGGTGGATTGGCTGTGCTAAATTGTCCCATAGTGCCCAGGGATGTGCGGGTTAGGGTGGGATTGGCCGTGCTAATTTGTCCCGTAGTGCCCAGGGACGTACGGGTTAGGGTGGATTGACCATGCTAAATTGTCCCGTAGTGCCCAGGGATGTGCGGGTTCGGGTGGGAATGGCCGTGCTAAATTGTCCCATAGTGCCCAGGGATGTGCGGGTTAGAGTGGGATTGGCCGTGCTAAATTGTCCCGTCGTGCCCAGGGATGTGCCGGTTAGGGCAGGATTGGCTGTGCTAAATTGTCCCGTTGTGCCCAGGGATATGTGGGTTAGGGTGAGACTGGCCGTGCTAAATTGTCCCGTTGTGCCCCGGGATGTGTGGGTTAGAGTGGGATTGGCCGTGCTAAATTGTCCCGTAGTGCCCAGGGATGTGCGGGTTAGGGTGGGATTGGCGATAGGAAACATAGGGTTACAGGAATAGGGTAAGGGTGTGGGTCTGGGGAGATGCTCTTCAGAGGGTTGGTGTGGATTCACTGGGCCAAATGGCCTGCTTCCACACTGTAGGGATTTTATGATTCAATGTCCAGGAAAATAAAAATCTGTCATTTCAAATGAACAGCTGGCTCCGCTTTTGCAGGAGACTTCTAAACTTCTCGGTTGTCCATCTTTTTGCGTGTATCCTGGCTAACTCCCTCCTCCCTGCCAACCATCCACTCCAATCTCTCTGTTGAGCCCATCAGCTCCTTGAAACATCTAAGCATCTTTGATTGCATCAGCACTTGGCATGTTTATAAATACAAACAATTCCTGTAATTTTTTCAGCAAGAAAACGGTTTGGAGACTTTCTCTTCACAATCAGCATGTGCTGAGGGGGTGGGTGCCACTCAGCTTAGTAACCAGATAACCCACTCTTCAGATCAGCGGAAATACATCAGCAAAGAGGCTGAATGGCCTCCTCCTGTTCCTGTGCAACAGGCTCAGGGAGGGGGGAGGGGCTGAATGGCCTTCTCCTGGTGCTGTGCAACAGGCTCGGGGAGGGGGAGGGGCTGAATGGCCTTCTGTTCCCATGCAACAGGCTTGAGGAGGGGCTGAATGGCCTACTCCTGTTCCAGAATGACTTGTTTCCCTGTTCCTGTTGAAGTGTTTTCGCTGTCTCCCTCGCTGTCTCTGTCCCTGTCTCCCTCGCTGTCTCTGTCCCTGTCTCTGTCCCTGTCTCCCTCGCTGTCTCTGTCCCTGTCTCCCTCGCTGTCTCTGTCCCTGTCTATCTCGCTGTCTCTGTCCCTGTCTCCCTCGCTGTCTCTGTCCCTGTCTCCCTCGCTGTCTCTGTCCCTGTCTCTGTCCCTGTCTCCCTCGCTGTCTCTGTCCCTGTCTCCCTCGCTGTCTCTGTCCCTGTCTCTGTCCCTGTCTCCCTCGCTGTCTCTGTCCCTGTCTCCCTCGCTGTCTCTGTCCCTGTCAATCTCCCTCGAGTCTGTCGCAGGTCTAAGGTTTAACATGTAATGAGTGTGCCTGTGCAGTTTTTCTCTGGCCTGCGGCCGCATCTCAGCCAAACCTTGCAGCCGTCATTTTCCACAGGCGAGTGAACATTTAGCTTGACCCGAAGGGATTCTGTGAGGCATAAGGTGTATCCTATGATCTTCGTCTTATTTGTTTTAATCTTAACCCTGCCACACACAGAACAGTGGAAACCAGGCAAAGTCATTGTCTAAAATGCAAACTGCATCAATTGTAGTTTCAAGACCTTCATTGTTAACGCTAACTAAGGAGCAGTGATGTGCAGTGAGAGGTGTCAAGCCTCATGTGAAAAGGTTTCCCCTAGAAACTGGGGGATAAATGCTCTGTCCCCTCTATCCTCGGTGCTTCGGTGGCCAACACAGTGTAGCGGCACCATGGACAGTGCCGCTAGGGATGGAGTTGCAGGATTTTGACCCAGTGGCACTGAAGGAACGGCTGATATTGTTCCAATTTGTGATTTTGTGTGTGTGAGTGTTGGGATTGGAGGGGAACTTACCAGGGCTGGTCTCCCCCCCACCCCGTGTCTGCTGCCAACGTCCCACCCCATCCTGCCGGGGGGTGGACGGTGCTGGGTTTGGAAGATACTGACAGAGGAGCCTTGGCAAATTGCTGTAGTGTGTTGTGTAGATGGCGCACACTGCTGCTGCTGTGCATCGGTCAAACGGGGAGGGTCAGCAGCTTTGTCCTGGAAGATGTCAAGCTTCCTGAGTAATGTCGGAGAGCAGTTCAATCTCAATCACATGTCTGTGAGTTTGGAGTCACAAGTCAGCATGACCAGGTAAGGATGGAAGATTTCACGACCATAAATGGACATTATTTGATACCAACAGGTTTTTAATCACAATTCACAGTAACCCAATGCACCAGCTTTTTATTGCAGACTTTTATTGACATCAGATTTCACCAGCTGTTATAACCTGGAACATTAGCCAGGGGTTCCGAGTTCTGGGATTCATGTTCAGTAACAAAACCACTATAACACTGCCTCCCCACATGTCTGCATGTTACGCATGTCTGTGAGTGTGCGAGAGTGCAGGCATTTCCGACAGCGCGGCGCTCCCACGGCGCCGACCCTCCGACAGCGCGGCGCTCCCTCGGCGCCGACACCATTTGTAGATCATCTGTGATATTGGGCGCGGTGGAGTGGTGTGTCAGAGTTATTGATGGCCTGGTAGTGCCTGGGAGCTGGTGTCTGTGTCCATCACACTTCCACTGGGACTGTTCGGAGTGCTGTGGCTCAGATACTGGGTGAGGCAGAGAAGAAGCTGGAAATCAACGTATGGCATGGGCACCAGAGGGAAGATGTGCCAAACACTCCTGGGCTGACATTAATTACAATTCTCATTGTGTTCTCCTCTGGCTGCATCCCGCGTTAACTGCCTGCTTTGACAGTAATTTACCTCAATTGATCAGTAGTGCAGGATAAGGCGAGAGAATAAAACGTCAGGGAGCATCCTCAAATGCTCACCACTTTTCGATTGTACAGGATGAAGCTCAGTACTGTGCCAAAATGTGTCAGCTTTTTGCTTTCTTGGCTGTTTCGCTGTGCTGTCAGCCACAATCGCCCACCCAGAGATCACTTCCCACCTTCCAGCCAATTCATCTTTGTGCAGTTACTCGTTGCTCAGTAAGCTGATTGACTGTGGCTGGCTTCACACTTGTGCCCTAATCCAGGCTCTGCCTAAAATCCCGGTGAGTTAGAAGTCCGGGGAGCTGAGGAGAGACAGGTTGCAGATGTATCTCCAGGGAGTACAGCAGCCTGCGTCAGTGTGAAATCCCGTACATTAGTTCACAAGGTGTGGTCCCCTTTATTCTTGATGTGTGCTCAACGAGGTCCCACAGCCAACAGGTTCATTGTGATATTGAACCAGGGATAGGAATTGACACCAGGACACTATAGTGAGGCTTGCTTGTGCCCGGGGTGCTCCCTCACCACTGGCGCTTTAACAGTACCCGGTCCCTCAGCACTGACCCTCTGACAGTGCCCGCTCCCTCAGCACTGACCCTCCGACAGTACCCGCTCCCTCAGCACTGACCCTCTGACAGTGCCCGGTCCATCAGCACTGACCCTCTGACAGTGCCCGCTCCCTCACCACTGACCCTCCGACAGTGCCCGCTCCCTCAGCGCTGACCCTCCGACAGTGCCCGCTCCCTCAGCACTGACCCTCCGACAGTGCCCGCTCCCTCAGCGCTGACCCTCCGACAGTGCCCGCTCCCTCACCACTGACCCTCCGACAGTGCCCGCTCCCTCAGCACTGACCCTCCGACAGTACCCGGTCCCTCAGCGCTGACCCTCCGACAGTACCCGCTCCCTCAGCACTGACCCTCTGACAGTGCCCGGTCCATCAGCACTGACCCTCCAACAGTGCCCACTCCCTCAGCGCTGACCCTCCGACAGCTGGGTGCTCCCTCACTGCTGACACTCTGATAGCTGGGCGCTCGCTCACCGCTGACCCTCCGACAGCACGGAGTTCCCTCAGTGCTGACCCTCCGACAGCACGGAGTTCCCTCAGCGCTGACCCTCCGACAGCACGGAGTTCCCTCAGCGCTGACCCTCCGACAGCGCGGCGCTCACTCACCACTGGCCCGACGACAGTGCGGTGTTCCGTTAGCGCTGGCCCTCCGACAGCGCAGCGCTCGCTCAGTGCTGACCCTCCGACAGCGCGGCGCTCGCTCACTGCTGGCCCGCCGACAGCGCGGCGCTCGCTCAGTGCTGACCCTCCGACAGCGCGGCGCTCGCTCAGTGCTGACCCTCCGACAGCGCGGCGCTCGCTCAGTGCTGACCCTCCGACAGCGCGGCGCTCGCTCAGTGCTGACCCTCCGACAGCGCGGCGCTCGCTCAGTGCTGACCCTCCGACAGCGCGGCGCTCGCTCAGTGCTGACCCTCCGACAGCGCGGCGCTCGCTCAGTGCTGACCCTCCGACAGCGCGGCGCTCGCTCAGTGCTGATCCTCCGACAGCGCGGCGCTCCTTCAGTGCTGACCCTCCGACAGCGCGGCGCTCGCTCACCGCTGGCCCTCCGACAGCGCGGCGCTCGCTCAGTGCTGACCCTCCGACAGCGCGGCGCTCGCTCAGTGCTGATCCTCCGACAGCGCGGTGCTTGCTCGGTGCTGACCCTCCGACAGCGCGGCACTCGCTCAGTGCTGACCCTCCGACAGCGCGGCGCTCGCTCAGTGCTGACCGTCCGACAGCGCGGCGCTCGCTCAGTGCTGACCCTCCGACAGCGCGGCGCTCGCTCAGTGCTGACCCTCCGACAGCGCGGCGCTCGCTCAGTGCTGATCCTCCGACAGCGCGGCGCTCGCTCAGTGCTGACCCTCCGACAGCGCGGCGCTCGCTCAGTGCTGATCCTCCGACAGCGCGGCGCTCGCTCAGTGCTGACCCTCCGACAGCGCGGCGCTCGCTCAGTGCTGACCCTCCGACAGCGCGGCGCTCGCTCAGTGCTGATCCTCCGACAGCGCGGCGCTCGCTCAGTGCTGACCCTCCGACAGCGCGGCGCTCGCTCACCGCTGGCCCTCCGACAGTGCGGCGCTCGCTCAGTGCTGATCCTCCGACAGCGCGGCACTCGCTCTCCGCTGACCCTCCGACAGCGCGGCGCTCGCTCAGTGCTGATCCTCCGACAGCGCGGCGCTCGCTCAGTGCTGACCCTCCGACAGCGCGGCGCTCGCTCACCGCTGGCCCTCCGACAGCGCGGCGCTCGCTCAGTGCTGACCCTCCGACAGCGCGGCACTCGCTCAGTGCTGATCCTCCGACAGCGCAGAGCTCGCTCAGTGCTGATCCTCCGACAGCGCGGCGCTCGCTCAGTGCTGGCCCTCCGACAGCGCGGCGCTCGCTCAGTGCTGACCCTCCGACAGCGCGGCGCTCGCTCAGTGCTGGCCCTCCGACAGCGCGGCGCTCGCTCAGTGCTGGCCCTCCGACAGCGCGGCGCTCGCTCAGTGCTGATCCTCCGACAGCGCAGAGCTCGCTCAGTGCTGACCCTCCGACAGCGCGGCGCTCGCTCAGTGCTGACCCTCCGACAGCGCGGCGCTCGCTCAGTGCTGACCCTCCGACAGCGCGGCGCTCGCTCAGTGCTGACCCTCCGACAGCGCGGCGCTCGCTCAGTGCTGACCCTCCGACAGCGCTGCGCTCGCTCAGTGCTGACCCTCCGACAGCGCGGCGCTCGCTCAGTGCTGACCCTCCGACAGCGCGGCGCTCGCTCAGTGCTGACCCTCCGACAGCGCGGCGCTCGCTCAGCACTGACCCTCCGACAGCGCGGCGCTCGCTCTCCGCTGACCCTCCGACAGTGCGGCGCTCGCTCAGTGCTGACCCTCCGACAGCGCGGCGCTCGCTCAGTGCTGACCCTCCGACAGTGCGGCGCTCGCTCAGTGCTGACCCTCCGACAGCGCGGCGCTTGCTCAGTGCTGACCCTCCGACAGCGCGGCGCTCGCTCAGCACTGACCCTCCAACAGCGCGGCGCTCGCTCTCCGCTGACCCTCCGACAGTGCGGCGCTCGCTCAGTGCTGATCCTCCGACAGCGCGGCGCTCGCTCAGTGCTGACCCTCCGACAGCGCGGCGCTCGCTCAGTGCTGACCCTCCGACAGCGCGGCGCTCGCTCAGTGCTGACCCTCCGACAGCGCGGCGCTTGCTCAGTGCTGACCCTCCGACAGCGCGGCGCTCGCTCAGCACTGACCCTCCAACAGCGCGGCGCTCGCTCTCCGCTGACCCTCCGACAGTGCGGCGCTCGCTCAGTGCTGATCCTCCGACAGCGCGGCGCTCGCTCAGTGCTGACCCTCCGACAGTGCGGCGCTCGCTCACTGCTGACCCTCCGACAGCGCGGCGCTCGCTCAGTGCTGATCCTCCGACAGCGCGGTGCTTGCTCGGTGCTGACCCTCCGACAGCGCGGCACTCGCTCAGCGCTGACCCTCCGACAGCGCGGCGCTCGCTCAGTGCTGACCCTCCGACAGCGCGGCGCTCGCTCAGTGCTGATCCTCCGACAGTGCGGCGCTCGCTCAGTGCTGACCCTCCGACAGCGCGGCGCTCGCTCAGTGCTGATCCTCCGACAGCGCGGCGCTCGCTCAGTGCTGATCCTCCGACAGCGCGGCGCTCGCTCAGTGCTGACCCTCCGACAGCGCGGCGCTCGCTCAGTGCTGATCCTCCGACAGTGCGGCGCTCGCTCACTGCTGACCCTCCGACAGCGCGGCGCTCGCTCAGTGCTGATCCTCCGACAGCGCGGTGCTTGCTCGGTGCTGACCCTCCGACAGCGCGGCACTCGCTCAGCGCTGACCCTCCGACAGCGCGGCGCTCGCTCAGTGCTGACCCTCCGACAGCGCGGCGCTCGCTCAGTGCTGATCCTCCGACAGTGCGGCGCTCGCTCAGTGCTGACCCTCCGACAGCGCGGCGCTCGCTCAGTGCTGATCCTCCGACAGCGCGGCGCTCGCTCAGTGCTGATCCTCCGACAGCGCGGCGCTCGCTCAGTGCTGACCCTCCGACAGCGCGGCGCTCGCTCAGTGCTGATCCTCCGACAGCGCGGCGCTCGCTCAGTGCTGACCCTCCGACAGTGCGGCGCTCGCTCAGTGCTGACCCTCCGACAGCGCGGCGCTCGCTCAGTGCTGACCCTACGACAGCGCGGCGCTCGCTCAGTGCTGACCCTCCGACAGCGCGGCGCTCGCTCAGTGCTGACCCTCCGACAGCGCGGCGCTCGCTCAGTGCTGACCCTCCGACAGCGCGGCGCTCGCTCAGTGCTGACCCTCCGACAGCGCGGTGCTCGCTCTCCGCTGACCCTCCGACAGTGCGGCGCTCGCTCAGTGCTGACCCTCCGACAGTGCGGCGCTCGCTCAGTGCTGATCCTCCGACAGCGCGGCGCTCGCTCAGTGCTGACCCTCCGACAGTGCGGCGCTCGCTCAGTGCTGACCCTCCGACAGCGCTGCGCTCGCTCAGTGCTGACCCTCCGACAGTGCGGCGCTCGCTCAGCACTGACCCTCCGACAGCGCGGCGCTCGCTCTCCGCTGACCCTCCGACAGCGCGGCGCTCGCTCAGCACTGACCCTCCAACAGCGCGGCGCTCGCTCTCCACTGACCCTCCGACAGTGCGGCGCTCGCTCAGTGCTGATCCTCCGACAGCGCGGCGCTTGCTCAGTGCTGACCCTCCGACAGCGCGGCGCTCGCTCAGTGCTGGCCCTCCGACAGTGCGGCGCTCGCTCAGTGCTGATCCTCCGACAGCGCGGCACTCGCTCAGTGCTGATCCTCCGACAGCGCGGCGCTCGCTCAGTGCTGATCCTCCGACAGCACGGCACTCGCTCAGTGCTGATCCTCCGACAGCGCGGCACTCGCTCTCCGCTGACCCTCCGACAGTGCGGCGCTCGCTCACTGCTGACCCTCCGACAGCGCGGCGCTCGCTCAGTGCTGATCCTCTGACAGTGCGGCACTCGCTCAGTGCTGACCCTCCGACAGCGCGGCGCTCGCTCAGTGCTGATCCTCCGACAGCGCGGCGCTCGCTCAGTGCTGACCCTCCGACAGCGCGGCGCTCGCTCAGTGCTGACCCTCCGACAGCGCGGCGCTCGCTCAGTGCTGACCCTCCGACAGCGCGGCGCTCGCTCAGTGCTGACCCTCCGACAGCGCGGCGCTTGCTCAGTGCTGACCCTCCGACAGCGCGGCACTCGCTCAGTGCTGATCCTCCGACAGCGCGGCGCTCGCTCAGTGCTGACCCTCCGACAGCGCGGTGCTTGCTCAGTGCTGACCCTCCGACAGCGCGGTGCTTGCTCAGTGCTGACCCTCCGATAGCGCGGCACTCGCTCAGTGCTGACCCTCCGACAGCGCGGCGCTCGCTCAGTGCTGACCCTCCGACAGCGCGGTGCTTGCTCAGTGCTGACCCTCCGACAGCGCGGCGCTCGCTCAGTGCTGACCCTCCGACAGCGCGGTGCTTGCTCGGTGCTGACCCTCCGACTGCGCGGTGCTTGCTCAGTGCTCTCTGGCTATTCATTGCAGCCTCTCAGTGTTGTTTTCTATTTGTTTCCCTCTTGAAGAATACTGCGTCCATTTCACTCTATCTTTTCATAAGCCTGTTTGTCTTTGAATTTATTCACATTTCAAACTTCAAATCCTAACCGGAGCCTGATGATGAGAATCTGCGCTGCCATTCATGTCTCTCCCTATTTCTTCCACTCCCCATCTCTCCCGTCTCACTCACCATTCCCTGTCTCCCTGTCATTCTCCCTTCCTGTCTCCCTGTGCTTCTTTCCCCACTTCCCACCTGTCTGTCTCTCGCTCTCGCTCTCACTGTCACTCTCCGTCTCGCTCACGCTCTGTCTCTCGCTCTCGCTCTCTCTCTCACTGTCACTCTCCGTCTCGCTCACGCTCTGTCTCTCGCTCTCGCTCTCACTGTCACACTCCGTCTCGCTCACGCTCTGTCTCTCGCTCTCTCTCTCACTGTCACTCTCCGTCTCGCTCACGCTCTTTCTCTCGCTCTCGCTCTCTCTCTCACTGTCACTCTCCGTCTCGCTCACGCTCTTTCTCTCGCTCTCGCTCTCTCTCTCACTGTCACTCTCCGTCTCGCTCACGCTCTTTCTCTCGCTCTCGCTCTCTCTCTCCCTCGCTCTCCATCTCCCTCGCTCTCCGTCTCCCTCGCTCTCGGTCTCCCTCGCTCTCCGTCTCCCTCGCTATCGGCCTCCCTCGCCCTTGGCCTTCCTCGCCCTCGGCCTCCCTCGCCCTCGGCCTCCCTCGCTCTCCGTCTCCCTCGCTCTCCGTCTCCCTCGCTCTCGGCCTCCCTCGCTCTCAGCCTCCCTCGCTCTCCGTCGTCCTCGCTCTCCATCTCCCTCGCCCTCAGCCTCCCTCCCCCTCCGTCTCCCTCGCCCTCCGTCTCCCTCGCCCTCCGTCTCCCTCGCCCTCCGTCACCCTCGCTCTCCGTCTCCCTCGCTCTCCATCCCCCTCGCTCGCAGCCTCCCTCGCTCTCCGTCTCCCTCGCTCTCGGCCTCCCTCGCCCTCGGCCTCCCTCGCCCTTGGCATCCCTCGCTCTCCATCTCCCTCGCCCTCAGCCTCCCTCGCTCTCCGTCTCCCTCGCTCTCGGCCTCCCTCACTCTCCGTCTCCCTCACTCTCCGTCTCCCTCGCTCTCGGCCTCCCTCGCCCTCGGCCTCCCTCGCCCTTGGCATCCCTCGCTCTCCGTCTCCCTCGCTCTCCGTCTCCCTCGCCCTCAGCCTCCCTCCCCCTCCGTCTCCCTCACCCTCCGTCTCCCTCGCTCTCCGTCTCCCTCGCTCTCCGTCTCCCTCGCTCTCGGCCTCCCTCGCTCTCGGCCTCCCTCGCTCTCCGTCTCCCTCGCTCTCCGTCTCCCTCGCTCTCGGCCTCTCTCGCCCTCGGCCTCCCTCGCCCTTGGCATCCCTCGCTCTCCGTCTCCCTCGCTCTCCGTCTCCCTCGCCCTCAGCCTCCCTCCCCCTCCGTCTCCCTCGCCCTCCGTCTCCCTCGCTCTCCGTCTCCCTCGCTCTCCGTCTCCCTCGCCCTCAGCCTCCCTCCCCCTCCGTCTCCCTCACCCTCCGTCTCCCTCGCTCTCCGTCTCCCTCGCTCTCCGTCTCCCTCGCTCTCGGCCTCCCTCGCTCTCCGCCTCCCTCGCTCTCCGTCTCCCTCGCTCTCGGCCTCTCTCGCCCTCGGCCTCCCTTGCCCTTGGCATCCCTCGCTCTCCGTCTCCCTCGCTCTCCGTCTCCCTCGCCCTCAGCCTCCCTCCCCCTCCGTCTCCCTCGCCCTCCGTCTCCCTCACTCTCCGTCTCCCTCGCTCTCCGTCTCCCTCGCCCTCAGCCTCCCTCGCTCTCCATCTCCCTCGCTCTCCGTCTCCCTCGCTCTCGGCCTCCCTCGCTCTCGGCCTCCCTCGCTCTCCGTCTCCCTCGCTCTCCGTCTCCCTCGCTCTCGGCCTCCCTCGCCCTCGGCCTCCCTCGCCCTTGGCGTCCCTCGCTCTCCGTCTCCCTCGCTCTCAGTCTCCCTCGCTCTCAGTCTCCCTCGCTATCCGTCTCCCTCGCTCTCGGCCTCCCTCGCCCTCGGCGCCCCTCGCTCTCCGTCTCCCTCGCTCTCAGTCTCCCTCGCTCTCCGTCTCCCTTGCTCTCCGTCTCCCTCGCTCTCGGTCTCCCTCGCTCTCCGTCTCCCTCGCTCTCCGCCTCCCTCGCTCTCCGCCTCCCTCGCTCTCAGTCTCCCTCGCTCTCCGTCTCCCTCGCTCTCCGTCTCCCTCGCTCTCCATCTCCCTCGCTCTCCGTCTCCCTCGCTCTCCGTCTCCCTCGCTCTCGGCCTCCCTCGCCCTCGGCCTCCCTCGCCCTCGGCCTCCCTCGCCCTCGGCGTCCCTCACCCTCGGCATCCCTCGCTCTCCGTCTCCCTTGCTCTCAGTCCCCCTCGCTCTCCGTCTCCCTCGCTCTCAGTCTCCCTCGCTCTCCGTCTCCCTCGCTCTCCGTCTCCCTCGCTCTCCGTCTCCCTCGCTCTCGGCCTCCCTCGCCCTCGGCCTCCCTCGCCCTCGGCCTCCCTCGCCCTCGGCCTCCCTCGCCCTCGGCGTCCCTCACCCTCGGCATCCCTCGCTCTCCGTCTCCCTTGCTCTCAGTCCCCCTCGCTCTCCGTCTCCCTCGCTCTCAGTCTCCCTCGCTCTCCGTCTCCCTCGCTCTCCGTCTCCCTCGCTCTCAGTCTCCCTCGCTCTCGGCCTCCCTCGCTCTCGGCCTCCCTCGCTCTCGGCCTCCCTCGCTCTCGGCCTCCCTTGCCCTCGGCCTCCCTCGCCCTCGGCGTCCCTCGCCTTCGGCATCCCTCGCTCTCGGCCTCCCTCGCTCTCCGCCTCCCTCGCTCTCAGTTCTTCTATGTTACTGTCTCATCCTCTGCCTCTCTCTCTCTGCTGTGATCGATCACTGCAGGTCCAAGTGAGTCAGGTTGTGGGGAGGGTTGAGAGCTGGCGTGAGGAGGCAGGTGGAAAGAAAGTGACACGGAGAGAGACAGCAGATAGACAGAGGGAGGGGAAACAGGGACAGAGGGAGAGGAAATGGGATAGGAGAGGGAGAAAGAGACTGAGAAGGGAAAGAGGGAAGTGGAGAGGGCGGGAGTGGGTTAAAAAGAGAGCGAGGAGACAGAAGGAAAAGGAGGATGGGGAGAGTGGGAGAGCTGAGGAGACGGGGGGAAGAGAGGGAGGGAGAGCTGAGGAGACGGGGGGAAGAGAGGGAGGGAGAGCTGAGGAGATGGGGGGAAGAGAGGGAGGGAGAGCTGAGGAGACGGGGGGAAGAGAGTTAGGGAGAGCTGAGGAGACGGGGGGAAGAGAGGGAGGGAGAGCTGAGGAGACGGGGGGAAGAGAGGGAGGGAGAGCTGAGGAGACGGGGGGAAGAGAGTTAGGGAGAGCTGAGGAGACGGGGGGAAGAGAGGGAGGGAGAGTTGAGGAGACGGGGGGAAGAGAGGGAGGGAGAGCTGAGGAGACGGGGGGAAGAGAGGGAGGGAGAGCTGAGGAGACGGGGGGAAGAGAGTTAGGGAGAGCTGAGGAGACGGGGGGAAGAGAGGGAGGGAGAGCTGAGGAGACGGGGGGAAGAGAGGGAGGGAGAGCTGAGGAGACGGGGGGAAGAGAGTTAGGGAGAGCTGAGGAGACGGGGGGAAGAGAGGGAGGGAGAGCTGAGGAGACGGGGGGAAGAGAGGGAGGGAGAGCTGAGGAGACGGGGGGAAGAGAGGGAGGGAGAGCTGAGGAGACGGGGGAAGAGAGGGAGGGAGAGCTGAGGAGACGGGGGGAAGAGAGGGAGGGAGAGCTGAGGAGACGGGGGGAAGAGAGGGAGGGAGAGCTGAGGAGACGGGGGGAAGAGAGGGAGGGAGAGCTGAGGAGACGGGGGGAAGAGAGGGAGGGAGAGCTGAGGAGACCGGGGGGAAGAGAGGGAGGGAGAGCTGAGGAGACGGGGGGAAGAGAGGGAGGGAGAGCTGAGGAGATGGGGGGAAGAGAGGGAGGGAGAGCTGAGGAGACGGGGGGAAGAGAGGGAGGGAGAGCTGAGGAGATGGGGGGAAGAGAGAGAGGTGAGGAAAAGCGGGGAGAGAGGGAGAGGTGAGGAGAGGGGAGGAAGAGAGAGAGGGAGAGATGAGGAGACGGGGTGGGGGAGAAAGAGAGGGAGGGAGAGCTGAGGAGACGAGGGGAAGAGAGAGAGGGAGAGGGAGAGCTGAGGAGACGGGGGGAAGAGAGAGAGGGGGAGCTGAGGAGACGGGGGAAGAGGGAGAGGGAGAGCTGAGGAGACGGGGGGAAGAGAGGGAGGTGAGGAAAAGCGGGGAGAGAGGGAGAGGTGAGGAAAAGCGGGGAGAGAGGGAGAGATGAGGAGATGGGTGGCGAGAGGAAGAGAGAGGCGCGACTGGGCAGAGTCGGGGCGGGGGCGAGAGAGGCGAGAGACTGAGATAGACGGTGAGGGAGAGAGAGGGGATATGGGCACAGAGAGAGAGTGAGAGAGAGAGAGAAAGAGAAAGAGAGGGGCAACAGGCACGGGGGGGGGCGGCGACGGGAGCAGAGTGGGGGTGGCAGAGAGAGAGGGGGCGATGAGCACAGAGAGGAAGGGGGAGAGAGAGAGAGTGAGAGAGAGGTGACGGGGGCAGGGCCAGAAGGGAAGAGAGAGAGAGAGGGAGGCGACAGTATGGAAGGGGAGAGAGAGAGAGAGAGAGAGAAGCGACGGGAACAGAGGGAGCGGGAGAGAGAGAGAAAGAGAGGGAGGTGACAGCAACAGAGGGAGGCGATGGGAGCAGATGGAGAGAGAGCGAAACTGGAGGTGGGGAGAGGCGGAGAGAGAGGAGAGATGACGGGGACAGAGGAGGAGGGATGCAACTTGGACAGAGGGGGAGAGAGAGAAAAACTGGAGACTGAGACAGATGGTGAGGGGGAGAGAGAGAGGATACGGGCACAGAGGGAGAGAGAGGTGACGGGGGCAGACTGTGTGAGAGAGAGAGAGAGAGAGAGAGGGGGGCGTTGGAGACAGGGCCAGAGTAGGGGAGGGACAGTGGGAGAGAGAGAGAGAGAGAGAGAGGGGGGGCGTGACAGGGACAGAGGAGGAGGAGAGAGAGAGATGATGGGGCCAGACGGGGAGAGACCAAGGCAACAGGGAGAAGGAGGTGGAGAAAGAGACAGGCGCCGGGGCAGAGGGAGGACGAGGGAGAGAGAGGGGCGACAAGGACAGAGGAGGAGAGAGAGAGGCGAAGGGAAAAGGGGGAGAGACAGAAAGGGAGGCAGTGGGGCCGGAGGAGGAGAGAGAGAGAGAGAGAGCGCAAGAGGCAATGGGGACAGAGGGAGAGAGGGAGAGGTGACAGCAACAGAGGGAGAGAGAGAGAGAGGCAGGTGACGGGGACAGACAGAGCGAGAGATGCAACGGGGGCAAAGGGGGAGAGAGAGAGCGATGGGCCGAAGGGGGAGAGAGAGAGCGATGGGCCGAAGGGGGAGAGAGGGAGAGGCAATGGGGATGATGGAGGGAGGGACAGGGAGTCAGAGAGAGAGAGGGAGAGAGTGAGATAGTGGCGATGGGGACAGTGGAAGGCTGTAAGAGAGAGAGAGTGGCAACAGGGAAGGAGGAAGAGTGAGAGACAGAGGTGACGAGTACAGAGGGAGAGTGAGGGGGCGACAGGTACGGAGAGAGTGTTTGACAGAGAGAGAGAGAGGCGACATAGGACAGAATGAGAGAGAGAGGCGATGCGCATAGAGGAAGAGAGGAAGAGGCGACGGGAACAGAGGGAGAGAGAGACGCGACAGGAACGAGGGGGTGGGGAGGGATACAGAGAAAGAGGTGATATGGGACAGAGGGAGAGAAAGAGATAGCAGGATGGTGAAAGGTGAGGTGGGTCAGCATGATGGTGAGAGGTTATAGGGTCAGATGGAGAGAGAGTGAGAGAAGTGACCAGTGAGAGAGATGATGTGGGACTGAGGGGGAGAGAGAGAGAGAGAGAGATGGGTGACTGGGAAAAACTGAGGTTGAGAGAGACAGAAGCAAATGGGATGAAGTGGGGAGAGAGTGAGGCATCGGGGACAGAAGGAGGAGAGAGAGAGATGATGGGGAGAGAGAAAGATGACATGGACAGATGGAGAGAGAGGGGCAACAGGGGCAGAGGGAGTGAGAGAGAGAGAGGGGTCGGGGCAGAGGGAGAGAGGGAGGAGTCAGGGGCAGAGGGAAAGGGAGAGAGAGAGGCGACGGGTCCAGAGGGAGAGTGAGAGAGAGAGAGGCGACGGGTCCAGAGGGAGAGAGAGGCGACGGGTCCTGAGGGAGACAGAGGTGACAGGTCCAGAGGGAGAGTGAGAGAGAGAGAGGCGACGGGTCCAGAGGGAGAGAGAGGCGATGGGTCCTGAGGGAGAGAGAGGCGACAGGTCCTGAGGGAGAGAGAGAGATGGGAGACGGGGGCAGAGGGAGAGAGAGAGAGAGGGGAGAGGGGGGCAGAGAGAGAGAGAGAGAGAGGAGACGGGCAGAGAGAGACAGAGAGGTGAGATGGGGCAGAGAGAGAGAGAGAGAGGGGAGACGGGGGCAGAGAGAGAGAGGAGATGGGGGCAGAGTGAAAGAGAGAGAGGAGATGGGGCAGAGAGAGAGAGAGGGGAGACGGGGCAGAGAGAAAGAGAGAGGAGACGGGGCAGAGAGAAAGAGAGAGAGAGGAGACGGGGTAGAGCGAGAGGAGGGGAGACGGGGCAGAGAGAGAGGAGACGGAGGCAGAGAGAGAGAGAGTGAGAGGAGACAGGCTCAGAGAGAGAGAGGGGAGACGGGGCAGAGAGAGAGAGGGGAGACGGGGCAGAGAGAGAGAGGAGATGTGGGCAGAGTGAAAGAGAGAGAGGAGACAGGGGCAGAGAGAGAGAGGAGACGGGGCAGAGAGAGAGGGGAGACGGGGCAGAGATAGAGGGTGAGACAGGGCAGAGTGAGAGAGGGAAGGCGGGGCAGAGAGAGAGGAGATGGGGGCAGAGTGAAAGAGAGAGAGAGGAGATGGGCAGGGAGAAAGAGAGAGAGAGACAGAGTGAGAGGAGACGGGGCAGAGAGAGAGAGGAGGGGAGACGGGGCAGAGAGAGAGGGGAGACGGGGTAGAGAGAGAGAGGAGACGGGGACAGAGAGAAAGAGAGAGAGAGGAGATGGGCAGGGAGAAAGAGAGAGAGAGACAGAGTGAGAGGAGACGGGGCAGAGAGAGAGAGGAGGGGAGACGGGGGCAGAGAGAGAGAGAGGGGAGACGGGGTAGAGAGAGAGGCGGGGGGAGACGGGGGCAGAGAGAGACGGGGGGAGACGGGGCAGAGAGAGAGAGGAGACGGGGCAGAGAGAAAGAGAGAGAGGAGATGGCAGAGAGAAAGAGAGAGTGAGAGGTGTCAGGGGCAGAGAGAGAGAGAGGGGAGACGGGGGTAGAGAGAGGGGGGGGGAGACGGGGGCAGAGAGAGAGAGGAGACGGGGCAGAGAGAAAGAGAGAGAGGAGATGGCAGAGAGAAAGAGAGAGTGAGAGGTGTCGGGGCAGAGAGAGAGAGAGAGAGGGGAGACGGGGGTAGAGAGAGAGAGAAGAGACGGGGGTAGAGAGAGAGAAGAGACGGGGGGAGAGAGAGAGAGAGAGGAGACAGGGCAGAGAGAGAGAGGGGGTGGGAGACTGGGCAGAGAGAGAGGAGGGGAAATGGGGCAGAGAGAGAGAGAGAGAGAGAGCGGAGACGGGTGCAGAGTGAGAGAGGGCAATCGGGGGCAGAGAGAGAGAGGGCAATCGGGGGCAGAGAGAGTGAGGAGACGGGGGCAGAGAGAGAGAGTGAGAGGAGACGGGGCAGAGAGAGAGGAGGGGAGATGGGGCAGAGAGAGAGAGAGGTGAGACGGGGCAGACAGAGAGAGAGATGAGACGGGGCAGAGAGAGAGAGAGGAGACGGGGCAGAGCGAGAGGAGGGGAAACGGGACAGAGAGAGAGGGGAGACTGTTCAGAGAGAGAGAGAGAGAGGGGGAGAGACGGGGCAGAGAGAGAGGAGGGGAAATGGGGCAGAGAGAAAGAGAGAGAGACGAGATGGGGGCAGGGAGAAAGAATGAGAGAGAGTGAGAGGAGACGGGGCAGAGAGAGAGGAGAGGAGACGGGGCAGAGAGAGAGAGAGAGAGGTGAGACGGGAGAGACAGAGAGGTGAGACGGGAGAGACAGAGAGGTGAGACGGGGCAGAGAGAGAGATGAGATGGGGCAGAGAGAGACAGAGATGAGACGGGGCAGAGAGAGAGAAAGAGAGAGAGATGAGATGGGGCAGAGAGAGAGAGGAGGGGAGACGGGGCAGAGAGAGAGAGGGGACATGGGGCAGAGAGATAGAGAGAGAGGGGACACAGGGCAGAGAGAGATGAGATGGGGCAGAGAGAGAGGAGGGGAGACGGGGCAGAGAGAGAGAGAGAGGGGAGACGGGGCAGAGAGAGAGAGGGGAGACGGGGCAGAGAGAGAGAGAGAGGGAGAGAGGGGAGACGGGGCAGAGAGAGAGAGGGGACATGGGGCAGAGAGATAGAGAGAGAGGGGACACAGGGCAGAGAGAGAGAGAGAGAGAGAGAGATGAGATGGGGCAGAGAGAGAGGAGGGGAGACGGGGCAGAGAGAGAGAGAGGGGAGACGGGGCAGAGAGAGAGAGGGGAGACGGGGCAGAGAGAGAGAGAGAGGGAGAGAGGGGAGACGGGGCAGAGAGAGAGAGGGGACATGGGGCAGAGAGATAGAGAGAGAGGGGACACAGGGCAGAGAGAGAGAGAGGGGACACGGGGCAGAGAGAGAGGAGGGAACACGGGGCAGAGAGAGAGAGAGGAGATGGCAGAGAGAAAGAGAGAGAGAGAAGACGGGGCAGAGACAGAGAGAGAGAGGTGTCGGGAGCAGAGAGAGAGAGAGGGGAGACCGGGGCAGAGGGAGACAGAGAGAGAGGGGAGACGGGGCAGAGAGAGAGGAGATGGGGGCAGGGAGAAAGAGAGGTGATGGGGCAGAGAGAGAGAGGGGAGACAGGGGCAGAGAGAGAGAGAGTGGAGACGGGGCAGAGAGAGAGGGAGAGAGGGGAGACGGGGCAGAGAGACAGAGAGGGGAGACGGGGCAGAGAGAGAGAGGGAGAGAGGGGCGACGGGGCAGAGAGAGGGAGAGAGGGGAGACGGGGCAGAGAGAGAGAGAGAGGGGACACGGGGCAGAGAGAGAGAGAGAGGGAGAGAGGGGAGACGGGGCAGAGAGAGAGAGGGGACATGGGGCAGAGAGATAGAGAGAGAGGGAACACGGGGCAGAGAGAGAGTGAGGAGACGGCAGAGAGAAAGAGAGAGAGAGAAGACGGGGCAGAGACAGAGAGAGAAAGAGGTGTCGGGAGCAGAGAGAGAGAGAGGAGAGACGGGGGCAGAGGGAGACAGAGAGAGAGGTGAGACGGGGCAGAGAGAGACAGGGGGGAGACGGGGCAGAGATATAGAGAGGGAAGATGGGGGCAGAGAGGGAGAGGAGATGGGGGCAGAGAGAGAGAGAGAGAGAGAGGAGATGGCAGAGAGAAGGAGAGAGAGAAGACGGGGCAGAGAGCGAGAGAGGTGTTGGGGACAGAGGGAGAGAGAGGGGAGACGGGGGCAGAGAGAGAGAGGAGATGGGGCAGAGAGAGAGAGGAGACAGGGGCAGAGAGAGAGAGAGAGTGGAGACGGGGGCAGAGAGAGAGAGAGAGAGAGGGGAGAAGGGGGCAGAGAGAGAGAGAGGGGAGACGGGGCAGAGAGACAGAGAGGGGAGACGAGGCAGAGAGAGAGAGAGAGAGAGAAAGAGTGGGGAGACGGGGCAGAGAGAGGGAGAGAGGGGAGATGGGGCAGAGAGAGAGGAGATGGGGGCAGGGAGAAAGAGAGGTGATGGGGCAGAGAGAGAGAGGGGAGACGGGGCAGAGAAAGAGAGGGGAGACGGGGCAGAGAGAGAAGAAGGGAGACGGGACAGAGAGAGAGGAGGGGAGATGGGGCAGAGAGAGAGAGAGGAGACGGGGCAGAGCGAGAGAAGGGGAAACGGGACAGAGAGAGAGGGAGACGGGGCAGAGAGAGAGAAGGGGGGTGGGAGACTGGGCAGAGAGAGAGGGCAGACGGGGCGGAGAGAGAGGAGGGGAAACGGGGCAGAGAGAGAGAGAGAGGAGACGGGGGCAGAGAGAAAGAGAGAGAGAGGAGATGGGGACAGGGAGAAAGAGTGAGAGAGAGTGAGAGGAGACGGGGCAGAGAGAGAGGAGGGGAGACGGGGTTGATAGAGAGGAGGGGAGACGGGGCAGAGAGAGAGATGAGACGGGGCAGAGCGAGAGAGAGATGAGACGGGGCAGAAAAGAGAGAGTGATGAGATGGGGCAGAGAGAGAGAGATGAGATGGGGCAGAGACAGAGAGAGAGAGAGGTGTCGGGAGCAGAGAGAGAGAGAGGGGTGGGAGACTGGACAGAGAGATAGGGGAGACTGGGCAGAGAGAGAGGGCAGACGGGGCAGAGAGAGAGAGAGAGTGGAGACCGGGGCAGAGAGAGAGAAGAAAGAGAGGAGATGCGGCAGAGAGAGAGAGGAGGGGAGAAGGGGCAGAGAGAGAGAGAGAAAGAGAGGAGATGCGGCAGAGAGAGAGAGGAGGGGAGACAGGGCAGAGAGAGAGAGTGGAGGGGAGACGAGGCAGGGAGAGAGAGGAGACGGGGGCAGAGAGAGAGAGAAAGAGAGGAGACGGGGCAGAGCGAGAGGAGGGGAAACGGGGCAGAGAGAGAGTGGAGACGGGTCAGAGAGAGAGAGAGAGAGGAGACAGGTGCAGAGAGAAAGAGAGAGAGGAGATGGGGCAGGGAGAAAGAGAGAGAGAGGAGACAGGGGCAGAGAGAAAGAGAGAGAGATGAGACGGGGCAGAGCGAGAGGAGGGGTAACGGGGCAGAGAGAGAGGGGAGATGGTTCAGAGGGAGAGAGAAAGAGAGAGAGGGAGACGGGGCAGAGAGAGAGGAGGGAAAACGGGGCAGAGAGAGGGGAGATGGGGCAGAGAGAGAGAGAGAGAAAGAGAGGAGACAGGGCAGAGTGAGAGGAGAGGAAACGGGGCAGAGAGAGAGAGAGAGGAGACAGGTGCAGAGAGAAAGAGAGAGAGGAGACGGGACAGGGAGAAAGAGAGAGAGAGAGAGGAGACGGGGGCAGAGAGAAGGAGAGAGAGAGGAGACGCGGCACAGCGAGAGGAGGGAAACGGGGCAGAGAGAGAGAGGGGACACAGGGCAGAGAGAGAGAATGAGGAGACGGCAGACAGAAAGAGAGAGAGAGAAGACAGGGCAGAGACAGAGAGAGAGAGAGGTGTCGGGAGCAGAGAGAGAGAGGATATGGGGGCAGAGAGAGAGAGAGAGAGAGGAGACGGGGCAGAGAGAGAGGAGATGGGGGCAGGGAGAAACAGAGAAAGAGAGGTAATGGGGCAGAGAGAGAGAGAGGGGAGATGGAGGCAGAGAGAGAGAGGAGAGACAGGGACAGAGAGATAGAGAGGGGAGAATGGGGCAGAGAGAGAGAGAAGTGAGACGGGGCGCAGAGAGATGTGAGACAGGGCAGAGAGAGCGAGAGAGGAGACGGGCAGAGAGAGAGTTGAGACGGGGCAGAGAGAGAGCGGAGACGGGGCAGAGAGAGAAGGGAGACGGGTCAGAGAGAGAGAGAGGACACGGGGCAGAGAGAGAGAGGGGACACGGGGCAGAGAGAGATGGGAGGGGAGATGGGTCAGAGAGAGAGGGGAGACAGGTCAGAGAGAGAGGGGGGGGGGGACACGGGGCAGAGAGAGAGGGGAGATGGGTCAGAGAGAGAGAGAGAGAGAGGGGAGACGGGGCAGAGAGAGAGAGAGAGAGAGGGGAGACAGGGCAGAAAGAGAGGGGAGACGGGGCAGAGAGAGAGGGGGGGGGAACACGGGGCAGAGAGAGAGGAGGGGAAACGGGGCAGAGAGAGAGGGGAGATGGGTCAGAGAGAGAGAGAGAGAGAGAGAGGGGAGACGGGGCAGAGAGAGAGAGAGAGGGGAGACGGGGCAGAGAGAGAGGGGAGATGGGACAGAGAGAGAGAGAGGGAGACGGGGCAGAGAGAGAGAGAGGGAGACGGGGCAGAGAGAGAGGGGAGACGGGGCAGAGAGAGAGAGAGGGAGACGGGGCAGAGAGAGAGGGAGAGAGGAGATGGGGCAGAGAGAGAGGGGAGACGGGGCAGAGAGAGAGGGGAAACAGGGCAGAGAGAGAGAGAGGGAGACGGGGCAGAGAGAGAGAGAGGGAGGGGGGACACGGGGCAGAGAGAGAGGAGGGGAAACGGGGCAGAGAGAGAGGGGAGATGGGTCAGAGAGAGAGAGAGAGAGAGAGAGAAAGAGAGGGGAAACAGGGCAGAGAGAGAGAGGGAGACGGGGCAGAGAGAGAGAGAAAGAGTTGAGACGGGGCAGAGAGAGAGTTGAGACGGGGCAGAGAGAGAGGGGAGACGGGTCAGAGAGAGAGAGAGGGGACACGGGGCAGAGAGAGAGGAGGGGAAACGGGACAGAGAGAGAGGAGGGGAAACGGGGCAGAGAGAGAGGGGAGACGGGGCAGAGAGAGAGGGGAAGGGAGATGGGTCAGAGAGAGAGAGAGAGAAAGGAGGGACACGGGGCAGAGAGAGAGGAGGGGAAACGGGGCAGAGAGAGAGGAAGGGAGACGGGGCAGAGAGAGAGGGAGATGTGGCAGAGAGAGAGAGAAAGAGAGGAGACGGGGCAGAGAGAGAGTTGAGACAGGGCAGAGAGAGAGCGGAGACGGGGCAGAGAGAGAAGGGAGACTGGTCAGAGAGAGAGAGAGGGGACACGGGGCAGAGAGAGATGGGAGGGGAGACGGGGCAGAGAGAGAGAGAGAGAGGAGGGACACGGGGCAGAGAGAGAGGAGGGGAAACAGGGCAGAGAGAGAGGGGAGATGGGTCAGAGAGAGAGAGAGAGAGGGGAGACGGGGCAGAGAGAGAGGGAGAGAGAGAGAGAGGAGACAGGGCAGAGAGAGAGGGGAGACGGGGCAGAGAGAGAGGGGGGGGACACGGGGCAGAGAGAGAGGAGGGGAAACGGGGCAGAGAGAGAGGGGAGATGGGTCAGAGAGAGAGAGAGGGGGGAGATGGGGCAGAGAGAGAGAGAGAGAGAGGGAGACGGGGCAGAGAGAGAGAGAGGGAGACGGGGCAGAGAGAGAGAGAGAGAGAGAGGAGATGGGGCAGAGAGAGAGGGGAGACGGGGCAGAGAGAGAGGGGAGACGGGGCAGAGAGACAGGGGAGGGGAAACAGGGCAGAGAGAGAGAGGGAGACGGGGCAGAGAGAGAGAGAGGGAGATGTGGCAGAGAGAGAGAGAAAGAGAGGAGACGGGGCAGAGAGAGAGTTGAGACAGGGCAGAGAGAGAGCGGAGACGGGGCAGAGAGAGAGGGAGACGGGGCAGAGAGAGAGAGAGGAGATGGGGCAGAGAGAGAGGGGAGACGGGGCAGAGAGAGAGGGGAGACGGGGCAGAGAGACAGGGGAGGGGAAACAGGGCAGAGAGAGAGAGGGAGACGGGGCAGAGAGAGAGAGAGGGAGGGAGGACACGGGGCAGAGAGAGAGGAGGGGAAACGGGGCAGAGAGAGAGGGGAGATGGGTCAGAGAGAGAGAGAGAGGGGAAACAGGGCAGAGAGAGAGAGGGAGACGGGGCAGAGAGAGAGGATGGGAAACGGGGCAGAGAGAGAGGGGAGATGGGTCAGAGAGAGAGAGAGAGAGAGAGCGCGGAGACGGGGCAGAGAGAGAGAGAGGGAGACGGGGCAGAGAGAGAGAGGGGAGATGTGGCAGAGAGAGAGGGGAGACGGGGCAGAGAGAGAGAGGGGAGACGGGGCAGAGAGAGAGAGGAGGGGAAACAGGGCAGAGTGAGAGAGGGAGACGGGGCAGAGAGAGAGAGAGGGAGACGGGGCAGAGAGAGAGAGGGGAGATGTGGCAGAGAGAGAGGAGGGGAGATGGGGCAGAGAGAGAAGAAGGGAGACGGGGCAGAGAGAGGGGAGACTGGACAGAGAGAGAGGAGATGGGGACAGAGGAAGAAATAGAGAGAGAGAGGTGACGTGGGAGGGGGGAGAGAGTGAGAGGGGGTGGTGTAGACAGGCAGAGGAAGAGAGAGAGAGAGGGGAAATGGGGCAGAGGGAGAGAGAGGGGCGTCGGGGACAGTGGGAGAGAGAGAGGTGACGTGGGACAGTGGGGGAGAGAGAGAGGTGACGAGAGACGGGGAGAGAGCGAGAGAGAGAGAGGCGACAGGGTCATAGGGAGAGAGAGAGAGACCGGGGGCGACGGGGTCATAGAGAGAGAGAGGGAGGGGGGCGCAACGGGGACATAGCGGGGAGAGAGAGAAGGTGGGGCCACGGGGTCATAGGGAGAGAGAGAGAGTGAGGGGCGACAGGGTCATAGGGAGAGAGAGAGAGGGGTTGGCGATGGGATTGTAGGGAGAGAGACGGAGGTCCTAGGGAGAGAGGGGGTGCGCGGCGGGGTTGTAGGGAGAGAAAGAGGGGTGACAGGGTCATAGGGTGAGGGGGAGGACTACGGGGTCATGGGCTGGTGTGGATAGAGTCAGGGAGAGAGAGAGAGGTGAGGGGTACAGAGTGGGGGGAAGAGAGAGCTGTGATGGGGACAGAGGGGTTTAGAGTGGGAGAGAGAGAGGTGAGGGTACAGGGTGGGAGAGAGAGAGAAAGAGAGGTGCGGGCGTCAGAGGGAGGGAGAGAGAGAGAGGTGGGGAGACAGAGTGACGGAGAGAGAGAGGTGAGGGGTACAGAGTGTGGGAGGAGAGAGAGAGGGAGAGATGTGAGGGAGAGAGAGGGGTGAGGGGGACAGAGTGTGGGAGGAGAGAGAGAGAGAGAGAGAGACGTGTGAGGGAGAGAGAGAGGTGAGGGGGACAGAGTGAGGGAGAGAGAGAGAGAAAGAGAGGTGTGGGGGACAGAGTGAGGGAGAGAGAGAGAGAAAGAGAGGTGTTGGGGACAGAGTGAGGGAGAGAGAGAGAGAGGTGTAGAGGACAGAGTGAGGAGGGGAGAGAGAGAAAGAGAGGTGTGGGGGACAGAGTGAGGGGGAGAGAGAGAGAGAGGGGTGAGGGGGACAGAGTGAGGGGGAGAGAGTGAGAAAGAGAGGTGTGGGGGACAGAGTGAGGGAGAGAGAGAGAGAGAGGTGTAGGGGACAGAGTGAGGGGGAGAGAGAGAGAGAGAGGTGTGGGGGAGAGAATGAGGGGGAGAGAGAGAGAGAGGTGAGGGGGACAGAGTGAGGGGGAGAGAGAGAAAGAGAGGTGTGGGGGAGAGAATGAGGGGGGGAGAGAGAGAGAGAGGTGAGGGGGACAGAGTGAGGGGGAGAGAGAGAAAGAGAGGTGTGGGGGACAGAGTGAGGGGGGGAGAGAGAGAGAGAGGTGTAGGGGACAGAGTGAGGGGGAGAGAGAGAGAGAGGTGAGGGGGACAGAGTGAGGGGGAGAGAGAGAGAGGTGAGGGGGACAGAGTGAGGGGGAGAGAGGTGAGGGGGACAGAGTGAGGGGGAGAGAGAGAAAGAGGTGTGGGGGACAGAGTGAGGGAGGAGAGAGAGAAAGAGAGGTGAGGGGGACACAGTGAGGGGGAGAGAGAGGTGTGGGGGACAGAGTGAGGGAGGAGAGAGAGAAAGAGAGGTGTGGGGGACAGAGTGAGGGGGAGAGACAGAGAGAGGTGAGGGGGAGAGAATGTGGGAGAGAGAGAGGTGAGGGGGACAGAGTATGGGAGGAGAGAGAGAGAGGTGTGGGGGACAGAGGGAGGGAGAGAGAGAGAGGGGTGAGGGGGACAGAGTGAGGGGGAGAGAGTGAGAAAGAGAGGTGTGGGGGACAGAGTGAGGGAGAGAGAGAGAGAGAGGTGTGGGGGAGAGAATGAGGGGGAGAGAGAGAGAGAGGTGAGGGGGACAGAGTGAGGGGGAGAGAGAGAAAGAGAGGTGTGGGGGAGAGAATGAGGGGGAGAGAGAGAGAGAGGTGAGGGGGACAGAGTATGGGAGGAGAGAGAGAGAGAGGTGTGGGGGACAGAGTGAGGGAGAGAGAGAGAGAGAGGTGTGGGGGACAGAGTGAGGGGGAGAGAGAGAGAGAGAGGTGTGGGGGACAGAGTGAGGGGGAGAGAGAGAGAGGTGTGGGGGACAGAGTGAGGGAGAGAGAGAGAGAGAGGTGTGGGGGACAGAGTGAGGGGGAGAGAGAGAGAGAGGTGTGGGGGACAGAGTGAGGGGGAGAGAGAGAGAGGTGAGGGGGACAGAGTGAGGGGGAGAGAGGTGAGGGGGACAGAGTGAGGGGGAGAGAGAGAAAGAGGTGTGGGGGACAGAGTGAGGGAGGAGAGAGAGAAAGAGAGGTGAGGGGGACACAGTGAGGGGGAGAGAGAGGTGTGGGGGACAGAGTGAGGGAGGAGAGAGAGAAAGAGAGGTGTGGGGGACAGAGTGAGGGAGGAGAGAGAGAAAGAGAGGTGTGGGGGACAGAGTGAGGGGGAGAGACAGAGAGAGGTGAGGGGGAGAGAATGTGGGAGAGAGAGAGGTGAGGGGGACAGAGTATGGGAGGAGAGAGAGAGAGAGGTGTGGGGGACAGAGTGAGGGAGAGAGAGAGAGGGGTGAGGGGGACAGAGTGAGGGAGAGAGAGAGAGAAAGAGAGGTGTAGGGGACAGAGTGAGGAGGGGAGAGAGAGAGAGAGAGAGAGGTGAGGGTGACAGAGAGAGAGAGAGGTGACGGGACAGAGTGAGGGGGGAGAGAAAGAGAGAGAGAGGTGAGGCGGACAGAGTGAGGGAGGAGAGAGAGAGGTGAGGGTGGCAGAGCGGGAGAGAGAGAGGTGAGGGGGTCGGTGAGGGAGAGAGAGGTGAGGGAGACAGAGTGTGGGAGAGAGAGAAGGTGAGGGGGACAGTGAGGGAGAGAGAGGGAGGTGAGGGGGACAGAGGGAGTGAGAGAGAGAGAGAGGTGAGGGTGATAGAGGGAAGGAGAGAGAGAGAGGTGAGGGGGACGGAGAGAGAGATGTGAAGGGGACAGAGTGAGGGAGAGAGAGCGGTGAGGGGGACAGTGAGGGAGAGAGGTGAGGGGGACAGGGAGAGAGAGGGGGGGGGACAGGGAGAGAGAGATATGTGAAGGTGACTGGGGTAAGAGTGAGGGAGAGAGAGACAGGTGAAGGGGACACGGTGGGAGAGAGAGAGAGAGGTGAGGGGGACAGAGTGAGGGAGGGGGGGAGAGAGAGAGAGAGCGAGAGAGGGAGGTGAGGGGGATAGAGGGAAGGAGAGAGAGAGAGGTGAGGGGGACAGGGAGAGAGAGATGTGAAGGGGACAGAGGGGGTTAGAGTGGCAGACAGAGAGAGAGGTGAAGGGGGCAGAGTGAGGGAGAGAGAGAGAGTTGAGGGGGACAGAGTGAGGGAGAGAGGTGAGGGGGAGAGAGAGAGAGAGGTGAAGGTGATGGGGGAAGAGTGAGGGAGAGAGAGACAGAGGTGAAGAGGACAGGGTGGAAGAGAGAGAGGGAGAGAGAGAGGTGAGGCGGACAGAGGCGGGGCGAGAGAGAGAGGTGAGGGGGACAGAGTGAGGGAGAGACGTGAGGGCGACAGTGAGGGGGAGAGAGAGAGAGAGAGAGAGGTGAGGGGGACAGAGAGAGACAGATGTGAGGGGGACAGGGACAGGGAGGGAGAGAGATGTGAGAAGGAGAGAGAGATGTGAGGGGGACAGGGACAGGGAGGGAGAGAGATGTGAGAGGGAGAGAGAGATGTGAGGGGGACAGGGACAGGGAGGGAGAGAGATGTGAGAGGGAGAGAGAGATGTGAGGGGGACAGGGACAGGGAGGGAGAGAGATGTGAGAGGGAGAGAGAGATGTGAGGGGGACAGGGACAGAGAGGGAGAGAGATGTGAGAGGGAGAGAGAGATGTGAGGGGGACAGGGACGGGGGAGAGAGATGTGAGAGGGAGAGAGAGATGTGAGGGGGACAGGGACAGAGAGGGAGAGAGATGTGAGAGGGACAGGGACAGAGAGGGAGAGAGATGTGAGAGGGAGAGAGAGATGTGAGGGGGACAGGGACGGGGGAGAGTGAGAAAGGTGACGAGGATAGATGGAGTGGAGGGGGGATGCGATGGGGACAGAGGGATAGAGTGAGGTGACGGACAGAGAGAGTGAGAAAGGCCAAGAGGACAAAGGGAGGGAGAGAGAGAGAGAGAGAGAGAAGTGACGAGGACAGATGGAGGGAGAGAGTGGTGACAGGGTCCGAGGGAGAGTGAGAGAGGTGACGGGGACAGAAGGAGAGACTGAGAGAGAATGAAAAGCAACAAATAGAGAGGGAGAGAGAGGGAATCATGGACAGAGGGAAGGAGAGAGAGGGACACATGGACAGAGGGAGGGAAAGTGAGGGACACATGGACAGAGGGAAGGAGAGAGAGGGACACATGGACAGAGGGAAGGAGAGAGAGGGACACATGGACAGAGGGAGGGAGAGAGAGGGACACATGGACAGAGGGAGGGAGAGAGAGGGACACATGGACGGAGGGAGGGAGAGAGAGGGACACATGGACAGAGGGAGGGAGAGAGAGGGACACATGGACGGAGGGAGGGAGAGAGAGGGACACATGGACAGAGGGAAGGAGAGAGAGGGACACATGGATGGAGGGAAGGAGAGAGAGGGACACATGGACGGAGGGAGGGAGAGAGAGGGACACATGGACAGAGGGAAGGAGAGAGAGGGACACATGGACAGAGGGAAGGAGTGACAAGGGGCATTGGGATGAATAGAGGGAGGCTACTGGGAAAGAGAGGGGAGATGGAGACAGCATGTTAGAGGGAGAGTGGTGACAGAGACAGAGGAAGGGAGAGAAAGAGAAGGCAGACAGAGGGAAGGAGAGCGGGAAGTGGGACAACAGCTGGGACGGAGGGAGGGAAGACAGTGCGAAGGGATGAGAGAGTGGGTTTTTGAGACAGGGTGGTCAGACAGGGAGAGTGAGAAGAAATAGGGAGAGCAGACAGGAGAATGACCGAGAGAGAAGAGACAGAGAGAGCAGGGTTCGGATCTGCACCTCTTATTTGGATGGAGGTGTATCCTTTCACCGAGTGTTCCTTGTTTTCTCTGCTCGCTGATTTTAGATCATCACAATTATCTCTTCAGGTTACCCAGGCAACACAGGAGCTGAAAGAGAGGACACCTCCTCCTTTCCCATCTCATTCACCACCCCCATTTCCCAACTGTTAACCTCAGCTTGGGCCCTGCTGTAAGCGACTAATTCACACAAGCTCACTCACCCTGCATAAGCACCTTAATGTTCTCTCCCCATCTGTGTCACCTCCTCCAGTTCCACCAAACCTGTTCCAGCCCCCGACATCCCCTCCCTATCTCTTGCCACTTCCTCCAGACCCTACACCCCCTCCCTATCTCTGTCACCTCCTTCAGCTCCCTACACCCCCTCCCTATCTCTGCCACCTCCTCCAGCTCCCTACACCCCCTCCCTATCTCTGCCACCTCCTCCAGCTCCCTACACCCCCTCCCTATCTCTGTCACCTCCTCCAGCCCCCTACACCCCCTCCCTATCTCTGCCACCTCCTCCAGCTCCCTACACCCCCTCCCTATCTCTGCCACCTCCTCCAGCTCCCTACACCCCCTCCCTATCTCTGCCACCTCCTCCAGCCCCCTACACCCCCTCCCTATCTCTGTCACCCCCTCCAGCCCCCTACACCCCCTTCCTATCTCTGTCACCCCCTCCAGCCCCCTACACCCCCTCCCTACCTCTGTCACCTCCTCCATACCCTACGCACATCTCTCCATCTTTGTCATTCTTGTCCCCATCCAACTGTGCCCCCTCCCTCAGCGCTGACCCTCTGACAGCGCAGCGCTCCCTCAGCACTGACCCTCCGACAGTGCCCGCTCCCTCAGCGCTGACCCTCCGACAGTGCCCACTCCCTCAGCACTGACCCGCCGACAGTGCCCACTCCCTCAGCACTGATCCTCTGACAGTGCCCACTCCCTTAGCACTGACCCTCCGACAGTGCCCACTCCCTCAGCACTGACCCTCCAACAGTGCCCGCTCCCTCAGTGCTGATCCTCTGACAGTGCCCACTCCCTCAGCGCTGACCCTCCGACAGTGCCCACTCCCTCAGCACTGACCCTCCGACAGTGCCCACTCCCTCAGCACTGACCCTCCGACAGTGCCCACTCCCTCAGCACTGACCCTCTGACAGTGGCCACTCCCTCAGGACTGACCCTCCGACAGGGCCTGCTCCCTCAACACTGACCCTCCGACAGGGCCTGCTCCCTCAACACTGACCCTCCGACAGTGCCCGCTCCCTCAGCGCTGACCCTCCGACAGGGCCCACTCCCTCAGCACTGACCCTCCGACAGGGCCTGCTCCCTCAACACTGACCCTCCGACAGTGCCCGCTCCCTCAGCGCTGACCCTCCGACAGTGCCCACTCCCTCAGTGCTGATCCTTTGACAGTGCGACGCTCCCTCAGCACTGACGCTCTGACAGTGCGGCAGTCTTTACTGAAATTGCTCAATGTTTTTGCAACTGTGAGGGACAAGATCCAGGTTTTTAATGTTGAAGTGTTTTCAGATGTTTAATCCAAAAGGTAATTCACTGCCCAGATCCGAGAGAGTGCCTGCTGTTTGTAACAAAACTAATTGCCGCGCTCTGGTGGCGTGAATGTGTATTGCAAATGTTCCACGACCTGTTGGGACTGGAGGAGGTGACAGAGATAGGAAGGGGCTGGAGGAGGTGACGTGGAGTGCGTGTAGGGGGCTGGAGGAGGTGACAGAGATAGGAAGGGGCTGGACGAGGTGACGTGGAGTGCGTGTAGGGGGCTGGAGGAGGTGACAGAGATAGGAAGGGGCTGGAAGAGGTGACGTGGAGTGCGTATAGGGGGCTGGAGGAGGTGACGTGGAGTGCGTGTAGGGGGCTGGAGGAGGTGACAGAGATAGGAAGGGGCTGGAAGAGGTGACGTGGAGTGCGTATAGGGGGCTGGAGGAGGTGACGTGGAGTGGGTGTAGGTGGCTGGAGGAGGTGACAGAGATAGGAAGGGGCTGGAGGAGGTGACGTGGAGTGGGTGTAGGGGGCTGGAGGAGGTGACGTGGAGTGGGTGTAGGTGGCTGGAGGAGGAGACAGAGATAGGAAGGGGCTGGAGGAGGTGACGTGGAGTGGCTGTAGGGGGCTGGAGGAGGTGACAGAGATAGGGAGCGGGTGTAGGGGGCTGGAGGAGATGACAGAGATAGGGAGGGGGGGATGGGGCTGGAGGGGGTGACAGAGATAGGGAGGGGGTGTAGGGGGATGGAGGGGGTGACGGAGATAGGGAGGGGGCATAGGGCGATGGAGGAGGTGACAGAGATAGCGAGGGGTGTCGGGTGTTGGAGGGCGTGACAGAGTTAGGGAGGGGTGTAGGGTGTTGGAGGGGGTGACAGAGATAGGGAGGGGGTGTAGGGGCTGGAGGACGTGACAGAGATAGGGAGTGCGTGTAGGGGCTGCAGGAGGTGACAGAGATAGGGAGGTGGTGTAGGGGCTGGAGCAAGTGACCGAGATAGGGAGGGGTGTAGGGGGCTGGAGGAGGTGACAGAGATAGGGAGGGGTGTCGGGTGTTGGAGAGGGTGATAGAGATAGGGAGGGGTGTCGGGTGTTGGAGGGGGTGACAGAGATAGGGAGGGGTGTCGGGTGTTGGAGAGGGTGATAGAGATAGGGAGGGGTGTCGGGTGTTGGAAGGGTGACAGAGATAGGGAGGGGTGTAGGTAGGAGGTTACAGAGATAGGGAGCATAGCCCTTCTGTGCTGTGGAGAAGCTGACTTTGCTTCGCTGTGAATACAGGCTTGTGTGCAAGAATACATGTGGGGAACAAACCCTGTTTACTTGTTAGCTGTGGAAGTCTCCACTAACAGTCTCGCTGTTGGCACCGTGCACAGCAGGATACCGCATCCAACCGATGGTGATTTTCGGCACTTGCCAACCCCCTACGGGCTCCCTACACATTTGTATCATTCCAATAATGGCTGTTCCTTCAGCATCATTGAGTCAAAATCCTGAAACTCCCTCTCCGACACTACTAACCACCCTCACTCCGACACTGCTATCTCTCCGTTAGCACTTTACCTCCTCAGCACTGACGCTCCGACGGTGGGCTGCTCCCACTCACCTTCTGACCATGCAGCACTCCCTCAACTCTGCGCGGGTTCTATCAGTGAGGATTTTCCCAATGGGGACACATTGTTTACAAAAGTGGTCTCTGATGGGGTACCTGTCTGACCGTGGACTATAAGAGTTGGGGCATTCATGTTGAATTTGTACAGAATGTCAGAGTACTGTGCATGACTCTGGAAGGATGTTATTAACTTGGAGTGGACTCAGAAGAGATTTAACAGCATGTCCCTGGGACTAGAGGGTTTGAGTTTAAATGGGAGGCTGGATAGGCTGAGACTTGTTTTTTCACTGGAGTGTGGGAGGTTGAGGTGTGACCTTATAGATGTCAGTAAAATGATGAGGGGTACAGATGGCCTAGTGATATTATCATTGTACTGTTAACCTAGAAACCCAGATAATGTTCTGGGGCTAATAAAATGTGAGGCTGGATGAACACAGCAGGCCCAGCAGCATCTCAGGAGCACAAAAGCTGACGTTTCGGGCCTGGGTCCAGGCCCGAAACGTCAGCTTTTGTGCTCCTGAGATGCTGCTGGGCCTGCTGTGTTCATCCAGCCTCACATTTTATTATCTTGGATTCTCCAGCATCTGCAGTTCCCATTATCACCAATGTTCTGGGGACCTGGGTTTAATTCCTGCCACGGGAGGTGGTGGAATTTGAATTCAATAAAAAATATCTGGAATTTAGAATCTAATAATGACCAATGAATTGATTGTCGGAGAAAACCATCTGATTCAGTAATATTTTTTAGGGAAGGAAACTGCCATCCTTACCTGATCTGGCCTACATGTCACTCCAGCAATGTGGGTGACTGGTGACTGTAATCTGCCAATTAGGAATGGGTAATAAATGCTGCCTAGCAGCACAGCCTCATCCTGTTAAAGAATAAAATGTAAGATAAGGTGGAATTAACTGGCAAAAGAAGTGGTCGATGCAGTTCCGGTTCCAGCGATTAAAAGAAAATTAGATCAGTACATCAATATGAAAGATTTGGAGGCAAATGGGTCTAGTTCAGTTTGGAAGTCTTGCTTGGCGTGAATATTTTGTACTGAAGCGTCCGCTTCCACGGTGGACGACACTATGTCTCTATAAAAGCTGGCTCCCGCGGAGGTGCTCCCTGTGTGATGGCGGGCTCCCGTGAGGATGCTCCCTGTGTGATGGCGGGCTCCCGTGAGGATGCTCCCTGTGTGACGGGGGGCTCCCGTGGGGGCGCGCCCTGTGCGACGGGGGGCTCCCGTGAGGATGCTCCCTGTGTGATGGCGGGCTCCCGTGGGGGCGCTCCCTGTGTGATGGCGGGCTCCCGTGGGGGCGCTCCCTGTGTGACGGCGGGCTCCCGTGAGGATGCTCCCTGTGCGACGGGGGGCTCCTGTGAGGATGCTCCCTGTGTGACGGGGGGCTCCCGTGGGGATGCTCCCTGTGCAACGGGGCGCTCCCTGTGCGACGGGGGGCTCCCGTGGGGATGCTCCCTGTGCGACGGGGCGCTCCCTGTGCGACGGGGGGCTCCCGTGAGGGAGCCTCTGAATGAAACATTTTTGGATTGTGTGAGTGGTGTGTGTTGGGGGTGATGTTTCGCGGTGAGCAGAATGTCATCTACTCCTATTTTTACTGATGCTGCATTGTGCTTGGGAGACCCAAGATCGAAGGAAGAGGCTGGACTTAGGCCTGTAATTCTGGACCTGGAAAAAGTATGCTTAGACATGGAGACACGAAGATGCATGCAGAGCGAGACCTACAACAGCTCAGTATTCAGGATAAGGGGTGGGGTGTCAACGTTCAGGGATGACCTTTCCCTCTAAGTAGCAAAGGGCCTTCAGACGCCACCTGAAGCTCCTGTCTATTGCTGTGCCTCCCTTGTTCTGGAGGCTGCCAGTTACCCGTCAAAGGAATCCTTAATCATTTTATAACCCTGGGTGCAATCAGGTGATAATCCTCTCTGTGAAGAGCGACAGAAACCACATGATAACTGATTTCACACTGTACCAACACGTCTGTGTCAAACTTGTCAACTGTCCTTAACTTGTGAACACGTTGTCTCTCAATATTCATGTTCAAGGAATTTAAGTCCCAGTGTCTCAATCTCTGCCAAAAATTGTTTCTTAGCAGAGCACAACCACAAGAGACAGCTGTAAGTAACATCAGTCAGTAACGCAGGGTGCTGGGGGGTGGAGAGGGGTTACTGAGTGACAGTGTGAGGGAGAGGGATTAACATCAGTAGGGATACAGTGAGTAACACAGGGCGCTGGGGGGGGAGAGGGGTTACTGAGTGACAGTGTGAGGGAGAGGGATTAACATCAGTAGGGATACAGTCAGTAACACAGGGCTCTGGGGGGGAGAGGGGTTACTGAGTGACAGTGTGAGGGAGAGGGATTAACATCAGTAGGGATACAGTCAGTAACACAGGGCTCTGGGGGGGAGAGGGGTTACTGAGTGACAGTGTGAGGGAGAGGGATTAACATCAGTAGGGATACAGTCAGTAACACAGGGCTCTGGGGGGGAGAGGGGTTACTGAGTGACAGTGTGAGGGAGAGGGATTAACATCAGTAGGGATACAGTCAGTAACACAGGGCCCTGGGGGGGGAGAGGGGTTACTGAGTGACAGTGTGAGGGAGAGGGATTAACATCAGTAGGGATACAGTCAGTAACACAGGGCGCTGGGGGGGGAGAGGGGTTACTGAGTGACAGTGTGAGGGAGAGGGATTAACATCAGTAGGGATACAGTCAGTAACACAGGGCGCTGGGGGGGAGAGGGGTTACTGAGTGACAGTGTGAGGGAGAGGGATTAACATCAGTAGGGATACAGTCAGTAACACAGGGCGCTGGGGGGGGAGAGGGGTTACTGAGTGACAGTGTGAGGGAGAGGGATTAACATCAGTAGGGATACAGTCAGTAACACAGGGCTCTGGGGGGGAGAGGGGTTACTGAGTGACAGTGTGAGGGAGAGGGATTAACATCAGTAGGGATACAGTCAGTAACACAGGGCGCTGGGGGGGAGAGGGGTTACTGAGTGACCGTGTGAGGGAGAGGGATTAACATCAGTAGGGATACAGTCAGTAACACAGGGCGCTGGGGGGGGAGAGGGGTTACTGAGTGACAGTGTGAGGGAGAGGGATTAACATCAGTAGGGATACAGTCAGTAACACAGGGCTCTGAGAGGGAGAGGGGTTACTGAGTGACAGTGTGAGGGAGAGGGATTAACATCAGTAGGGATACAGTCAGTAACACAGGGCTCTGAGAGGGAGAGGGGTTACTGAGTGACAGTGTGAGGGAGAGGGATTTACATCAGTAGGGATACAGTCAGTAACACAGGGCGCTGGGGGGGAGAGGGGTTACTGAGTGACAGTGTGAGGGAGAGGGATTAACATCAGTAGGGATACAGTCAGTAACACAGGGCGCTGGGGGGGAGAGGGGTTACTGAGTGACAGTGTGAGGGAGAGGGATTAACATCAGGAGGGATACAGTCAGTAACACAGGGCGCTGGGGGGAGAGGGGTTACTGAGTGACAGTGTGAGGGAGAGGGATTAACATCAGTAGGGATGCAGTCAGTAACACAGGGCCCTGGGGGGGAGAGGGGTTACTGAGTGACAGTGTGAGGGAGAGGGATTAACATCAGTAGGGATACAGTCAGTAACACAGGGCGCTGGGGTGGGGAGAGGGGTTACTGAGTGACAGTGTGAGGGAGAGGGATTAACATCAGTAGGGACGCAGTCAGTAACACAGGGCCCTGGGGGGGAGAGGGGTTACTGAGTGACAGTGTGAGGGAGAGGGATTAACATCAGTAGGGATACAGTCAGTAATACAGGGCGCTGGGGGGGAGAGGGGTTACTGAGTGACAGTGTGAGGGAGAGGGATTAACATCAGTAGGGATGCAGTCAGTAACACAGGGCCCTGGGGGGGAGAGGGGTTACTGAGTGACAGTGTGAGGGAGAGGGATTAACATCAGTAGGGATACAGTCAGTAACACAGGGCGCTGGGGGGGAGAGGGGTTACTGAGTGACAGTGTGAGGGAGAGGGATTAACATCAGTAGGGATACAGTCAGTAACACAGGGCGCTGGGAGGGAGAGGGGTTACTGAGTGACAGTGTGAGGGAGAGGGATTAACATCAGTAGGGATACAGTCAGTAACACAGGGCGCTGGGGGGGAGAGGGGTTACTGAGTGACAGTGTGAGGGAGAGGGATTAACATCAGTAGGGATACAGTCAGTAACACAGGGCGCTGGGGGGGAGAGGGGTTACTGAGTGACAGTGTGAGGGAGAGGGATTAACATCAGTAGGGATACAGTCATAATTGTTGGTGTGTGCAGTGTTTTGAACCAGCATGCAGCACGCACAGATGACATTTGACAAGGCTGGTCACCTGCTGAATTAAAGCAAGCATCAGTGTTTGAAATTGGTCAATTTATGTCGATGCACTAAGTGACAACTTGCAAGCCCAAGGGACAAATGCCAGTTTTATGTTTACTAGAGAGCTCAGCTGCTTTTCGTGAAATGATCCATCCTCTGAAGGCATCATATTTCTCTGTATGCAATGCTCCCTCAGCGCTGGCCCTCCAACAGTGCAGCATTCCCTCAGCACTGACCCTCCGACAGTGCAGCATTCCCTCAGTGCTGACCCTCCAACAGTGCAGCATTCCCTCAGCACTGACCCTCCGACAGTGCAGCACTCCCTCAGCACTGACTCTCGGACAGTGCAGCATTCCCTCAGCGCTGACACTCCGACAGTGCAGCACTCCCTCAGCACTGACCCTCCGACAGTGCCCACTCCCTCAGCACTGACCCTCCGACAGTGCAGCACTCCCTCAGCACTGACCCTCAGACAGTGCAGCATTCCCTCAGCGCTGACCCTCCGACAGTGCAGCACTCCCCCAGCGCTGGCCCTCCGACAGTGCAGCATTCCCTCAGCACTGACCCTCCGACAGCGCCCGCTCCCTCAGCACTGACCTTCCAACATTGCAGCACTCCCTCAGCACTGACCCTCTGACAGTGCCCGCTCCCTCAGCGCTGACCCTCCAACAGTGCATCATTCCCTCAGCGCTGACCCTCCGACAGTGCGATGCTCGCTCAGCACTGACCCTCCAACAGTGCCCGCTCCCTCAGCACAGACCCACCGACAGTGCCCGCTCCCTCAGCACTGACCCTCCGACAGTGCCCACTCCCTCAGCGCTGACCCTCCAATGGTGCATCATTCCCTCAGCACTGACCCTCTGACAGTGCGGCACTCCCTCAGCACTGACCCTCCAACAGTGCAGTGCTCCCTCAGCACTGACCCTCCGACAGTGCCCGCACCCTCAGCGCTGACCCTCCGACAGTGCCCACTCCCTCAGCACTGACCCTCCGACAGTGCAGTGCTCCCTCAGTGCTGACCCTCCGACAGTGCGGTGCTCCCTCAGTGCTGACCCTCCGACAGTGCCCACTCCCTCAGCACTGACCCTCCAACAGTGCGGTGCTCCCTCAGCGCTGACCCTCCGACAGTGCCCACTCCCTCAGCACTGACCCTCCAACAGCGCGGGGCTCCCTCAGCACTGACCCTCCGACAGTGCCCGCTCCCTCAGCACTGACCCTCCAACAGTGCCCGCTCCCTCAGCGCTGACCCTCCGACAGTGCCCGCTCCCTCAGCGCTGACCCTCCGATAGTGCAGCGCTCCCTCAGCACTGACCCTCCGACAGTGCCCGCTCCCTCATCACTGACCCTCCGACAGTGTTGCGTTCCTGTCTGTGCTGATTTGAGTCTGTACTTCGATGTGTGATCTTCTGATCTCAATGCCCATAAAAAGGCTGCGTTTATTGTGAGTGCTGAGGAAACACAGGTCCAAACTATGATCCAGGACCATCAATATAATTGACTTCGAGCCTCAACTGTACTGGGAGATATTCGGAATGTGACACAACAGCTCCTGCTCAGATTGTTTCCAAAGAGGTCCCTGAAGGACCAGGGAGCGAGTGTGCAAAAGGGGCAGAGAGGTTTCAAACAGGAATTCCAGAACTCAGGCACTTCCTCGCATTCCCAGGCAGCTGAGGGGTAGCCTCCATTGGCAGAGCAATGGGAATTGGAGGAGGACGGTAATGTCGTGTTGTAGGAGATTACAGGGATAGGGACATGTTTTTTTCATTCAGTTCTTTGCTTGGTTAGCTGGGCCAGTCTTGGTTGTATGTCCCTGGTTGCCCCTTTAGAAGCTGGTGGTGCGCTGCCTTCCCTGAGGGAATTCTCGGATTTTGACCCAGCAGCGATGTTGAAATGGCAGTGGATCAGGTATGAGTGGGAGTGGGGGCTTGGCAGTGGGGAGTTGGCATACTCCTGAACAGGAATTGCAAAATGTTAGTACCGAGTGGCAGCAAATGGTGACGAGGGCCAAAGGAGCACTGGCCTTTATCCCAAGGGAAATGGGAGTACAGAAATCAGGAATCTTGCTGCATCTGTACAGGATGTAGGAGAAACCCCGCCCGGAGCACTGTGTACAGTCTGCTCCTCTCACTGAAAGAGGCTGTTCAGAGAAGGTTCCTAGGTGGCAGGGGTCTCTCTCCCGAGGAGAGGTGAACAGGTTGGACCAGTTCCCATCAGAGTTTGGAACAACAAGAGGGTGATGGCATTGAAAATGTCTCAGATAGTGAGGGGAGGCTGAGAAGATGTTATATCTGGGATGAAAGAGCAATACAGTTTCAGAATGAGAGGACAGAGTTAGGGAAAAATGTCTTCACTCACCCCCACAGAGGGGCTAGGTCAGTGAGACCGAGTCAGATTTCTGACCAAGTACAGATTCGGGACTGGGAATTGGGATAGACACCACAGTCAGATCAGCTGCCTTCGCCATCGGAGTGAGGAACAGCAGGCTCCCAGGGGCCAAACAACCTCTTGTGATCCTACACCGCACCCCCCTCCCAAGCCCCAGACACCTTGCCCTGTCTCCTGTCTCCTCAGTGCTGTCAGATGGCTGCGTCATCCCATTGCCCAGGTTGCTGGCGTGTCGGAAATCCTCTGCTTGCCCCATGGAGGAGCCCTGCTTTTCAATGCAGCATGTCCCAGCAGTGGCTGCTTCCTCGCTTGTGTCTCTGCTGTCGCTTTCTTTTCTTTTTAATCTCTGTTGTCTTTCTCATTTACTTTTTCCCTCCAATGCTCCCTCCCACCCACTCCGCTGTACCCCTGCTCCCCGCTTCTCCCCCCCCACCCCCCACCCCACCCCTTCTGGTGTGTTTTTTGTTCTTTTCTGTTGCTTCTGGTCTTTGATTATGTGTATTTTCTTCCCACACTGTAGGTCTGTACACACTCTCCACCAGTATTGCTGCCCATCAGCACCATCACACAACACCCATCTAGGTAACCCCGTGAGACACTCAGACTGCAGGTAAGCTTAGTTCGCACCCTGCTTCCTTCCTGCCCCCACCAACCCCACACCCCCCCTGCCACTCCTGTACTTCCCTCGTCTTCCCATTTCACAGCCACCACCTCCTTGCCTGCACCTTTCTCCCACTCCCCGCACTGTTCCAACCTCTCAGCAAATCATGGCCTCTTTGCCCTTCAATCTACACACTCCGTCTCACCTCACCTCACCTCACCTCACTCTGTCTCCCTCTCTCTCACTCTTGCACTTTCACACTCGCACGCACTCTCGCTCGCACGCACTCTCACTCGCATGCACTCTCACTCGCACGCACTCTCACGCGCGAGCTCTCACTCACACGCTCTCACTGATGCACACTAGCTCACACGCACTCTCACGCACACGCAGTTACTTGCGCGCGCTCTCACTCTCGCACGCTCTCAAACTCCCACACACACTCTCACGTTCACACTCACCCTCTTACTCATACACTGACACACACACTGTCACCCACACTCATACTCACACGTGCACACAGTCAGATTCGCACTCTCTCTCTCTCATGTGCATGCAAACTGTCTTACAAGACACATACAACAAGCCTACTTTCTATCCATAAATATTGGGCTTGACCACAAGCTTCGGGGTAAACCCCATCCCTTCCCAAGGCCTAGAGACATTGGGAGGGTGTTACCACGGCAATATGACCCATGTTCTGCACCCACCCACCTCAGGGATACAGGGGTGCCCGAGGTTTCTCCGAACGCACCATCACCCCCAGACTTGTACAGGATGTACAGTACTTTGAGTGGGGGCTGCACACAGGAGGCCCACTGGCTTCAAACACACTCAGAGGCCTGATCCCACAAATTGCCCTTCAGTGTCCCTGGGCTAGTACAGCAGTTAGGGCTGGCAGTGCAGAAGGGAAGGGGGGGTGCTAAAGTGACAGGTGAATTTACTGTGACAATTCTCAGCCCTATCCTCCCACCACTTCCCCTCAGTACTCATTAGGAGCAGGATGAGGCTCCATTTGTCCCCCTCTTTGAGCCTATTACACAGGGATAAGAGGCCATTCAGCCCTCTTCCTCAAGCCTGTTACAGAGAAATGGGAAGAGGCCATTCAGTCCCCTCCTCAAGCCTGTTACACAGGAACAAGAGGCCATTCGGCCCTTTCCTCATACTAGCACCCACCACACTCATGAGATTGTGACTGATGTGTGACCCAACTCCAGATGGCTGCCTTTCTCCCACCCCTTGCTCATTTCACTGTGCCCCCGGACAAGAGTCACTCGTAGGCTGTTTGCTCTGGGAACTGAGGTCCCCAGGAATCAGGCCCTACCAGGAAATTGAGGGTGGGCACAGGGCTAGTTCCTGATTTACTGGGGCAAAGTGCGTTCCAAAAAGTTCATTGATAGCAAGGTCCATGCTCGCACTGTCCCATTCTGTGTCAGAAAAGGGTTTGAAGTGTGGAGGGTGTGACACTATCACAAAGCCATCTCCTTACACTCATCGTAAATCCCTGCACCGACTCCTTCCTCCACCACAGTCACTGATTTGTATGTAGTTCATACACATCCCTTGTGATGCCCAGTGAGCAGGGTGATATCTGTCAGGGTTAGGGAGCGTGACATTTTGGAGAAGAATTGGGTAAGAGTGGGCAGGGAGAGAAGGTGGTTGCTTTCACATCCTGGATTTCAGAATGCAGGCAGGGGATAAACCCAAAAAACCTTAATCCCTGTAGCAGCCCTGAGACACGTCACAGATCCCCATCTAATACTGGCCCACTAAGTACTCACACTCCCCTCTTGGGGACCCCCTGTAAGGGCTGATAAACCCTCCCCCAGGCCCCCCCCAGTAAATACGGACACACCCCTCCCAGGGACGGCCTGTAAATACTGACACCCCCCACTCTGCCCCAGGACCCCTGTAAATGCCGACAACCCCCCCACCACCAAGTGCCGCGGGCACCCCCTGTAAATACTGACACACTCCTCCCAGGGATTCCCTGTAAATACTGACCCCCCGGGACTCCCCTGTAAGTACTGACACAGTGCCCATAGGGACCCCCTGTAAATACTGACCCCCCCCCCCCCCACCCCCGGGACTCCCCTGTAAATACTGACACACTCCTCCCAGGGACCCCCTGTAAGTACTGACCCCCCCCCCCCCGCCCCCGGCCTCCAGGACTCCCCTGTAAATACTGACACAGTGCCCACAGGGACCCCATGTAAATACTGACCCCCCACCCCTCCCGGGACTCCCCTGTAAATACTGACACAGTGCCCACAGGTACCCCCTGTAAATACTGACCCCCCCACCCCTCCCGGGACTCCCCTGTAAATACTGACACAGTGCCCACAGGTACCCCCTGTAAATACTGACCCCCCCACCCCTCCCGGGACTCCCCTGTAAATACTGACACACTCCTCCCAGAGACCCCCTGTAAATACTGACCCCCCCCCCCGACCTCCGGGACTCCCCTGTAAATACTGACACACTCCTCCCAGGGACTCCCTGTAAATACTGACCCCCCCGGGACTCCCCTGTAAGTACTGACACAGTGCCCATAGGGACCCCCTGTAAATACTGACCCCCAACCCCCCCGACCCCCGGGACTCCCCTGTAAATACTGATACACTCCTCCCAGGGACCCCCTGTAAATACTGACCCCCCCCCCCCCACCCCCGGGACTCCCCTGTAAATACTGACACTCTCCTCCCAGGGACCCCCTGTAAATACTGACCCCCCCCCACCTCCAGGACTCCCCTGTAAATACTGACACAGTGCCCACAGGGACCCCCTGTAAATACTGACCCCCCCACCCCACCCGGGACTCCCCTGTAAATACTGACACAGTGCCCACAGGGACCCCCTGT
This sequence comes from Stegostoma tigrinum, assembly GCF_030684315.1. NCBI lineage: Eukaryota > Metazoa > Chordata > Chondrichthyes > Orectolobiformes > Stegostomatidae > Stegostoma > Stegostoma tigrinum. The sequence continues at coordinate 2,878,491 of NC_081402.1, forward strand.
AAATACTAAACCCCCCCACCCCTCCCGGGACTCCCCTGTAAATACTGACACAGTGCCCATGGGAACCCCTGTAAATACTGACCCCCCACCCCCGGGACTCCCCTGTAAATACTGACACAGTGCCCATGGGAACCCCTGTAAATACTGATGCACTCCCCAACAGGGTGCCCCCCCGCCAATCCCCGGTAAATACTGGCTCAGTCTCCCAGCTCCTCCCCGCAACCCACCCCTCCAGGATACCCTGTAATACTGACACATTCTCCACCCCGGAATCTCCCCTGTAAATACTTACGCACTCCAAAGGATCCCTATAACGAAGCAACCACTGGGGACTTTTCCGTGCGAAACATGAGAGGAGACATTGTCCCTGTGTCCAAATGTCATCACAATATTGCAAAACCTGTCAGGGAGGTCTACATTGATCACGGTTCCACATGTGTTTCCTCACAGCACACTTATCTTGTTGTCTCTTAACGATGCTGTGTTGCTCTGTGTCACTGCATGGCTTGTCATTCCTCATTATGAAGCAGGCAGAGTGAAGAGTCTCCATTTCGCTGTTTAAAACTAACGTAAATCTTCCCAGACAATCCTGAGTGACCACACATCTCATCCCTCAAACTGGGACAGACGGTGATGGTGAGAGAGATAGCTGGATTAACCTTTGTAAGAGACACCGTCAGTAACACAGGGCGCTGGAGGGGAGAGGGGTTACTGAGTGACAGTGTGAGGGAGAGGGATTAACATCAGTACGGATACAGTCAGTAACACAGAGCACTGGGGGGCAGAGGGGTCACCGAGTGACAGTGTGAGGGAGAGGGATTAACATCAGTACAGATACAGTCAGTAACACAGGGCGCTGGGGGGGGGAGAGGGGTTACTGAGTGACAGTGTGAGGGAGAGGGATTAACATCAGTAGGGATACAGTCAGTAACACAGGGCGCTGGGGGGAGAGGGGTTACTGAGTGACAGTGTGAGGGAGAGGGATTAACATCAGTAGGGATACAGTCAGTAACACACGGCGCTGCGGGGGAGAGGGGTTACTGAGTGACAGTGTGAGGGAGAGGGATTAACATCAGTAGGGATACAGTCAGTAACACAGGGGGCTGGGGGGGAGAGGGGTTACTGAGTGACAGTGTGAGGGAGAGGGATTAACATCAGTACAGATACAGTCAGTAACACAGGGTGCTGGGGGGGAGAGGGGTTACTGAGTGACAGTGTGAGGGAGAGGGATTAACATCAGTACAGATACAGTCAGTAACACAGGGCCCTGGGGGGGAGAGGGGTTACTGAGTGACAGTGTGAGGGAGAGGGATTAACATCAGTACAAATACAGTCAGTAACACAGGGCGCTGGGGGGGAGAGGTGTTACTGAGTGACAGTGTGAGGGAGAGGGATTAACATCAGTAGGGATACAGTCAGTAACACAGGGCGCTGAGGGGGAGAGGGGTTACTGAGTGACAGTGTGAGGGAGAGGGATTAACATCAGTAGGGATACAGTCAGTAACACAGGGCGCTGTGGGGGAGAGGGGTTACTGAGTGACAGTGTGAGGGAGAGGGATTAACATCAGTAGGGATACAGTCAGTAACACAGGGCGCTGGGGGGAGAGGGGTTACTGAGTGACAGTGTGCGGGAGAGGGATTAACATCAGTAGGGATACAGTCAGTAACACAGGGGACTGGGGGGGAGAGGGGTTACTGAGTGACAGTGTGAGGGAGAGGGATTAACATCAGTAGGGATACAGTCAGTAACACAGGGCGCTGGGGGGGAGAGGGGTTACTGAGTGACAGTGTGAGGGAGGGGGATTAACATCAGTAGGGATACAGTCAGTAACACAGGGCGCTGGGGGGGAGAGGGATTACTGAGTGACAGTGTGAGGGAGAGGGATTAACATCAGTAGGGATACAGTCAGTAACACAGGGCGCTGGGGGGGAGAGGGATTACTGAGTGACAGTGTGAGGGAGAGGGATTAACATCAGTAGGGATACAGTCAGTAACACAGGGCGCTGGGGGGGAGAGGGGTTACTGAGTGACAGTGTGAGGGAGAGGGATTAACATCAGTAGGGATACAGTCAGTAACACAGGGCGCTGTGGGGGAGAGGGGTTACTGAGTGACAGTGTGAGGGAGAGGGATTAACATCAGTAGGGATACAGTCAGTAACACAGGGCCCTGGAGGGGGAGAGGGGTTACTGAGTGACAGTGTGAGGGAGAGGGATTAACATCAGTAGGGATACAGTCAGGAACACAGGGCGCTGGGGGGGAGAGGGGTTACTGAGTGACAGTGTGAGGGAGAGGGATTAACATCAGTAGGGATACAGTGAGTAACACAGGGCACTGTGGGGGAGAGAGGGGTTACTGAGTGACAGTGAGAGGGAGAGGGATTAACATCAGTAGGGACACAGTCAGTAACACAGGGCGCTGAGGGGGAGAGGGGTTACTGAGTGACAGTGTGAGGGAGAGGGATTAACATCAGTAGGGATACAGTCAGTAACACAGGGTGCTGGGGGGGAGAGGGGTTACTGAGTGACAGTGTGAGGGAGAGGGATTAACATCAGTAGGGATACAGTCAGTAACACAGGGCGCTGGGGGGGAGAGGGGTTACTGAGTGACAGTGTGAGGGAGAGGGATTAACATCAGTAGGGATACAGTCAGTAACACAGGGCGCTGGGGGGGAGAGGGGTTACTGAGTGACAGTGTGAGGGAGAGGGATTAACATCAGTAGGGAGACAGTCAGTAACACAGGGCGCTGAGGGGGAGAGGGGTTACTGAGTGACAGTGTGAGGGAGAGGGATTAACATCAGTAGGGATACAGTGAGTAACACAGGGCACTGGGGGGGAGAGGGGTTACTGAGTGACAGTGTGAGGGAGAGGGATTAACATCAGTAGGGATACAGTCAGTAACACAGGGCGCTGGGGGGGAGAGGGGTTACTGAGTGACAGTGTGAGGGAGAGGGATTAACATCAGTAGGGATACAGTCAGTAACACAGGGCTCTGGGGGAGAGAGGGGTTACTGAGTGACAGTGTGAGGGAGAGGGATTAACATCAGTAGGGATACAGTCAGTAACACAGGTCGCTGGCGGGGAGACGGGTTACTGAGTGACAGTGTGAGGGAGAGGGATTAACATCAGTAGGGATACAGTCAGTAACACAGGGCGCTGGGGGGGAGAGGGGTTACTGAGTGACAGTGTGAGGGAGAGGGATTAACATCAGTAGGGATACAGTCAGGAACACAGGGCGCTGGGGGGGAGAGGGGTTACTGAGTGACAGTGTGAGGGAGAGGGATTAACATCAGTAGGGATACAGTGAGTAACACAGGGCACTGTGGGGGAGAGAGGGGTTACTGAGTGACAGTGAGAGGGAGAGGGATTAACATCAGTAGGGACACAGTCAGTAACACAGGGCGCTGAGGGGGAGAGGGGTTACTGAGTGACAGTGTGAGGGAGAGGGATTAACATCAGTAGGGATACAGTCAGTAACACAGGGTGCTGGGGGGGAGAGGGGTTACTGAGTGACAGTGTGAGGGAGAGGGATTAACATCAGTAGGGATACAGTCAGTAACACAGGGCGCTGGGGGGGAGAGGGGTTACTGAGTGACAGTGTGAGGGAGAGGGATTAACATCAGTAGGGATACAGTCAGTAACACAGGGCGCTGGGGTGGAGAGGGGTTACTGAGTGACAGTGTGAGGGAGAGGGATTAACATCAGTAGGGAGACAGTCAGTAACACAGGGCGCTGAGGGGGAGAGGGGTTACTGAGTGACAGTGTGAGGGAGAGGGATTAACATCAGTAGGGATACAGTGAGTAACACAGGGCGCTGGGGGGAGAGGGGTTACTGAGTGACAGTGTGAGGGAGAGGGATTAACATCAGTAGGGATACAGTCAGTAACACAGGGCGCTGGGGGAGAGAGGGGTTACTGAGTGACAGTGTGAGGGAGAGGGATTAACATCAGTAGGGATACAGTCAGTAACACAGGTCGCTGGCGGGGAGACGGGTTACTGAGTGACAGTGTGAGGGAGAGGGATTAACATCAGTAGGGATACAGTCAGTAACACAGGGCTCTGGGGGAGAGAGGGGTTACTGAGTGACAGTGTGAGGGAGAGGGATTAACATCAGTAGGGATACAGTCAGTAACACACGGCGCTGGGGGGGAGAGGGGTTACTGAGTGACAGTGTGAGGGAGAGGGATTAACATCAGTAGGGATACAGTCAGTAACACAGGGCTCTGGGGGAGAGAGGGGTTACTGAGTGACAGTGTGAGGGAGAGGGATTAACATCAGTAGGGATACAGTCAGTAACACAGGGCGCTGGGGGGGAGAGGTGTTACTGAGTGACAGTGTGAGGGAGAGGGATTAACATCAGTAGAGATACAGTCAGTAACACAGGGCCCTGAGGGAGAGAGGGGTGACTGAGTGACAGTGTGAGGGAGAGGGATTAACATCAGTAGGGATACAGTCAGTAACACAGGGCGCTGAGGGGGAGAGGGGTTACTGAGTGACAGTGTGAGGGAGAGGGATTAACATCAGTAGGGATACAGTCAGTAACACAGGGCGCTGTGGGGGAGAGGGGTTACTGAGTGACAGTGTGAGGGAGAGGGATTAACATCAGTAGGGATACAGTCAGTAACACAGGACGCTGGGGGGGAGAGGGGTTACTGAGTGACAGTGTGCGGGAGAGGGATTAACATCAGTAGGGATACAGTCAGTAACACAGGGGACTGGGGGGGAGAGGGGTTACTGAGTGACAGTGTGAGGGAGAGGGATTAACATCAGTAGGGATACAGTGAGTAACACAGGGCGCTGGGGGGGAGAGGGGTTACTGAGTGACAGTGTGAGGGAGAGGGATTAACATCAGTAGGGATACAGTCAGTAACACAGGGCGCTGGGGGGGAGAGGGGTTACTGAGTGACAGTGTGAGGGAGAGGGATTAACATCAGTAGGGATACAGTCAGTAACACAGCGCGCTGGGGGGGAGAGGGATTACTGAGTGACAGTGTGAGGGAGAGGGATTAACATCAGTAGGGATACAGTCAGTAACACAGGGCGCTGTGGGGGAGAGGGGTTACTGAGTGACAGTGTGAGGGAGAGGGATTAACATCAGTAGGGATACAGTCAGTAACACAGGGCCCTGGAGGGGGAGAGGGGTTACTGAGTGACAGTGTGAGGGAGAGGGATTAACATCAGTAGGGATACAGTCAGTAACACAGGGTGCTGGGGGGGAGAGGGGTTACTGAGTGACAGTGTGAGGGAGAGGGATTAACATCAGTAGGGATACAGTCAGTAACACAGGGCCCTGGGGGGGAGAGGGGTTACTGAGTGACAGTGTGAGGGAGAGGGATTAACATCAGTAGGGATACAGTCAGTAACACAGAGCCCTGGGGGGGAGAGGGGTTACTGAGTGACAGTGTGAGGGAGAGGGATTAACATCAGTAGGGATACAGTCAGTAACACAGGGCGCTGGGCGGGAGAGGGGTTACTGAGTGACAGTGTGAGGGAGAGGGATTAACATCAGTAGGGATACAGTCAGGAACACAGGGCGCTGGGGGGGAGAGGGGTTACTGAGTGACAGTGTGAGGGAGAGGGATTAACATCAGTAGGGATACAGTGAGTAACACAGGGCACTGTGGGGGAGAGAGGGGTTACTGAGTGACAGTGAGAGGGAGAGGGATTAACATCAGTAGGGACACAGTCAGTAACTCAGGGCGCTGAGGGGGAGAGGGGTTACTGAGTGACAGTGTGAGGGAGAGGGATTAACATCAGTAGGGATACAGTCAGTAACACAGGGCGCTGGGGGGGAGAGGGGTTACTGAGTGACAGTGTGAGGGAGAGTGATTAACATCAGTAGGGATACAGTCAGTAACACAGGGCGCTGGGGGGGAGAGGGGTTACTGAGTGACAGTGTGAGGGAGGGGGATTAACCTCAGTAGGGATACAGTCAGTAACACAGGGCGCTGTGGGGGAGAGGGGTTACTGAGTGACAGTGTGAGGGAGAGGGATTAACATCAGTACAGATACAGTCAGTAACACAGGGCGCTGGGGGGGAGAGGGGTTACTGAGTGACAGTGTGAGGGACAGCGATTAACATCAGTAGGGATACAGTCAGTAACACAGGGGGCTGGGGGGGAGAGGGGTTACTGAGTGACAGTGTGAGGGAGAGGGATTAACATCAGTAGGGATACAGTCAGTAACACAGGGCGCTGGGGGGGAGAGGGGTTACTGAGTGACAGTGTGAGGGAGAGGGATTAACATCAGTAGGGATACAGTCAGTAACACAGGGCGCTGGGGGGGAGAGGGGTTACTGAGTGACAGTGTGAGGGAGAGGGATTAACATCAGTAGGGATACAGTCAGTAACACAGAGCGCTGGGGGTGAGAGGGGTTACTGACTGACAGTGTGAGGGAGAGGGATTAACATCAGTAGGGATACAGTCAGTAACACAGGGCGCTGGGCGGGAGAGGGGTTACTGAGTGACAGTGTGAGGGAGAGGGATTAACATCAGTACAGATACAGTCAGTAACACAGGGCCCTGGGGGGGAGAGGGGTTACTGAGTGACAGTGTGAGGGAGAGGGATTAACATCAGTAGGGATACAGTCAGTAACACAGAGCGCTGGGGGTGAGAGGGGTTACTGAGTGACAGTGTGAGGGAGAGGGATTAACATCAGTAGGGATACAGTCAGTAACACAGGGCCCTGGGGGGAGAGGGGTTACTGAGTGACAGTGTGAGGGAGAGGGATTAACATCAGTAGGGATACAGTCAGTAACACAGGGCGCTGGGGGGGGAGAGGGGTTACTGAGTGACAGTGTGAGGGAGAGGGATTAACATCAGTAGGGATACAGTCAGTAACACAGGGCGCTGGGGGGGGAGAGGGGTTACTGAGTGACAGTGTGAGGGAGAGGGATTAACATCAGTAGGGATACAGTCAGTAACACAGGGCGCTGGGGGGGAGAGGGGTTACTGAGTGACAGTGTGAGGGAGAGGGATTAACATCAGTAGGGATACAGTCAGTAACACAGGGCGCTGGGGGGGGAGATGGGTTACTGAGTGACAGTGTGAGGGAGAGGGATTAACATCAGTAGGGATACAGTCAGTAACACAGGGCTCTGGGTGGGAGAGGGGTTACTGAGTGACAGAGTGAGGGAGAGGGATTAACATCAGTAGGGATACAGTCAGTAACACAGGGCGCTGGGGGGGAGAGGGGTTACTGAGTGACAGTGTGAGGGAGAGGGATTAACATCAGTAGGGATACAGTCAGTAACACAGGACGCTGGGGGGAGAGGGGTCACTGAGTGACAATGTGACGGAGAGGGATTAACATTAGTAGGGATACAGTCAGTAACACAGGGCGCTGGGGGGGGAGAAGGGTTACTGAGTGACAGTGTGAGGGAGGGGGATTAACATCAGTAGGGATACAGTCAGTAACACAGGGCGCTGGGGGGGAGAGGGGTTACTGAGTGACAGTGTGAGGGAGAGGGATTAACATCAGTAGGGACACAGTCAGTAACACAGGGCCATGGGGGGGTGAGGGATTACTGAGTGACAGTGTGAGGGAGAGGGATTAACATCAGTAGGGATACAGTCAGTAACACAGGGCCCTGGGGGGGAGAGGGGTTTCTGAGTGACAGTGTGAGGGAGAGGGAGTAACATCAGTAGGGATACAGTCAGTAACACAGGGCCCTGGGGGGGAGAGGGGTTACTGAGTGACAGTGTGAGGGAGAGGGATTAACATCAGTAGGGATACAGTCAGTAACACAGGGCCCTGGGGGGGAGAGGGGTTACTGAGTGACAGTGTGAGGGAGAGGGATTAACATCAGTAGGGATACAGTCAGTAACACAGGGCGCTGGGGGGGAGAGGGGTTACTGAGTGACAGTGTGAGGGAGAGGGATTAACATCAGTAGGGATACAGTCAGTAACACAGGGCTCTGGGGGAGAGAGGGGTTACTGAGTGACAGTGTGAGAGAGAGGGATTAACATCAGTAGGGATACAGTGAGTAACACAGGGCGCTGGGGGTGAAACGGGTTACTGAGTGACAGTGTGAAGGAGAGGGATTTACATCAGTAGGGATACAGTCAGTAACACAGGGCCCTGGGGGGGAGAGGGGTTACTGAGTGACAGTGTGAGGGAGAGGGATTAACATCAGTAGGGATACAGTCAGTAACACAGGGCGCTGGGGGGGAGAGGGGGGTTACTGAGTGACAGTGTGAGGGAGAGGGATTAACATCAGTAGGGATACAGTCAGTAACACAGGGCGCTGGGGGGGAGAGGGGTTACAGTGTGACAGTGTGAGGGAGAGGGATTAACATCAGTAGGGATACAGTCAGTAACACAGGGCGCTGGGGGGGAGAGGGGTTACTGAGTGACAGTGTGAGGGAGAGGGATTAACATCAGTAGGGATACAGTCAGTAACACACGGCGCTGGGGTGAGAGGGGTTACTGAGTGACAGTGTGAGGGAGAGGGATTAACATCAGTAGGGATACAGTGAGTAACACAGGGCGCTGGGGGGGAAACGGGTTACTGAGTGACAGTGTGAGGGAGAGGGATTTACATCAGTCGGGATACAGTCAGTAACACAGGGCGCTGGGGGGGAGAGGGGTTACTGAGTGACAGTGTGAGGGAGAGGGATTAATATCAGTAGGGATACAGTGAGTAACACAGGGCGCTGGCGGGGAGAGGGGTTACTGAGTGACAGTGTGAGGGAGAGGGATTAACATCAGTAGGGATACAGTCAGTAACACAGGGCGCTGGGGGGGAGAGGGGTTACTGAGTGACAGCGTGAGGGAGAGGGATTAACATCAGTAGGGATACAGTCAGTAACACAGGGTTCTGGGGGGGAGAGGGGTTACTGAGTGACAGTGTGAGGGAGATGGATTAACATCAGTAGGGATATAGTCAGTAACACACGGCGCTGCGGGGGAGTGGGGTTACTGAGTGACAGTGTGAGGGAGAGGGATTAACATCAGTAGGGATACAGTCAGTAACACAGCGGGGTGGGGGGGAGAGGGGTTACTGAGTGACAGTGTGAGGGAGAGGGATTAACATCAGTAGGGATACAGTCAGTAACACAGGGGGGTGGGGGGGAGAGGGGTTACTGAGTGACACTGTGAGGGAGAGGGATTAACATCAGTAGGGATACAGTCAGTAACACACGGCGCTGGGGGGGAGAGGGGTTACTGAGTGACAGTGTGAGGGAGAGGGATTAACATCAGTAGGGACACAGTCAGTAACACAGGGCGCTGGGGGGGAGAGGGGTTACTGAGTGACAGTGTGAGGGAGAGGGATTAACATCAGTAGGGATACAGTCAGTAACACAGGGCTCTGGGGGAGAGAGGGGTGACTGAGTGACAGTGTGAGGGAGAGGGATTAACATCAGTAGGGATACAGTCAGTAACACACGGCGCTGGGGTGGAGAGGGGTTACTGAGTGACAGTATGAGGGAGAGGGATTAACATCAGTAGGGATACAGTCAGTAACACAGGGCTCTGGGGGAGAGAGGGATTACTGAGTGACAGTGTGAGGGAGAGGGATTAACATCAGTAGGGATACAGTCAGTAACACAGGGCTCTGGGGGAGAGAGGGGTTACTGAGTGACAGTGTGAGGGAGAGGGATTAACATCAGTAGGGATACAGTCAGTAACACAGGGCGCTGTGGGGGAGAGGGTTTACTGAGTGACAGTGTGAGGGAGAGGGATTAACATCAGTAGGGATACAGTCAGGAACACGGGGCGGTGGGGGGAGAGAGGGGTTACTGAGTGACAGTGTGAGGGAGAGGGATTAACATCAGTAGGGATACAGTCAGTAACACGGGGCGGTGGGGGGAGAGGGGTTAGTGAGTGACAGTGTGAGGGAGAGGGATTAACATCAGTAGGGATACAGTCAGTAACACAGGGCGCTGCGGGGGAGAGGGGTTACTGAGTGACAGTGTGAGGGAGAGGGATTAACACCAGTAGGGATACAGTCAGTAACACAGGGCACTTGGGGGGGAGAGGGGTTACTGAGTGACAGTTTGAAGGAGAGGGATTAACATCAGTAGGGATACAGTCAGTAACACAGGGCTCTGAGGGGGGAGAGGGGTTACTGAGTGACTGTGTGAGGGAGAGGATTAACATCAGTAGGGATACAGTCAGTAACACAGGGCTCTGGGGGGGAGAGGGGTTACTGAGTGACAGTGTGAGGGAGAGGGATTAACATCAGTAGGGATACAGTCAGTAACACAGGGCTCTGAGGGGGGAGAGGGATTACTGAGTGACAGTGTGAGGGAGAGGGATTAACATCAGTAGGGATACAGTCAGTAACACAGGGCTCTGGGGGGGAGAGGGTTTACTGAGTGACAGAGTGAGGGAGAGGGATTAACATCAGTAGGGATACAGTCAGTAACACAGGGCGCTGGGGGGGAGAAGGGTTACTGAGTGACAGAGTGAGGGAGAGGGATTAACATCAGTAGGGATACAGTCAGTAACACAGGGCGCTGGGGGAGAGAGGGGTTACTGAGTGACAGTGTGAGGGAGAGGGATTAACATCAGTAGGGATACAGTCAGTAACACAGGGCGCTGGGGGGGAGAGGGGTTACTGAGTGACAGTGTGCGGGAGAGGGATTAACATCAGTAGGGATACAGTCAGTAACACAGGGCGCTGGGGGGGGGAGGGGTTACTGAGTGACAGTGTGAGGGAGAGGGATTAACATCAGTAGGGACACAGTCAGTAACACAGGGTTCTGGGGGGTGGAGAGGGGTTAATGAGTGACAGTGTGAGGGAGAGGGATTAACATCAGTAGGGATACAGTCAGTAACACAGGGCGCTGGGGGGTGGAGAGGGGTTACTGAGTGACAGTGTGAGGGAGAGGGATTAACATCAGCAGGGATACAGTCAGTAACACAGGGCGCTGGTGGGGAGAGGGGTTACTGAGTGACAGTGTGAGGGAGAGGGATTAACATCAGTAGGGATACAGTCAGTAACACTGGGCGCTGGGGGGGAGAGGGGTTACTGAGTGACAGTGTGAGGGAGAGGGATTAACATCAGTAGGGATACAGTCAGTAACACAGGGTGCTGGGGGGGAGAGGGGTTACTGAGTGACAGTGTGAGGGAGAGGGATTAACATCAGTAGGGATACAGTCAGTAACACAGGGCTCTGGGGGGGAGAGGGGTTACTGAGTGACAGTGTGAGGGAGAGGGATTAACATCAGTAGGGATACTGTCAGTAACACAGGGCTCTGAGGGTGGAGAGGGGTTACTGAGTGACAGTGTGAGGGAGAGGGATTAACATCAGTAGGGATACAGTTAGTAACACGGGGCGGTGGGTCAGAGAGGGGTTACTGAGTGACAGTGTGAGGGAGAGGGATTAACATCAGTAGGGATACAGTCAGTAACACAGGGCGCTGGGGGGGGAGGGGTTACTGAGTGACAGTGTGAGGGAGAGGGATTAACATCAGTAGGGATACAGTCAGTAACACAGGGCGCTGGGGGGGGAGGGGTTACTGAGTGACAGTGTGAGGGAGAGGGATTAACATCAGTAGGGATACAGTCAGTAACACACGGCGCTGGGCGGGAGAGGGGTTACTGAGTGACAGTGTGAGGGAGAGGGATTAACTTCAGTAGGGATACAGTCAGTAACACAGGGCGCTGGGGGGGAGAGGGGTTACTGAGTGACAGTGTGAGGGAGAGGGATTAACATCAGTAGGGATACAGTCAGTAACACAGGGCGCTGGGGGGGAGAGGCGTTCATGAGTGACAGTGTGAGGGAGTGGGATTAACATCAGTAGGGATACAGTCAGTAATACAGGGCGCTGGGGGGGAGAGGGGTTACTGAGTGACAGTGTGAGGGAGAGGGATTAACATCAGTAGGGATACAGTCAGTAACACAGGGCCATGGCGGGGAGAGGGGTTACTGAGTGACAGTGTGAGGGAGAGGGATTAACATCAGTAGGGATACAGTCAGTAACACAGGGCGCTGGCGGGGAGAGGGGTTACTGAGTGACAATGTGAGGGAGAGGGATTAACATCAGTAGGGATACAGTCAGTAACACAGGGCGCTGGGGGGGAGAGGGGTTACTGAGTGACAGTGTGAGGGAGAGGGATTAACATCAGTAGGGATACAGTCAGTAACACAGGCCGCTGGGGGGTGAGGGGTTACTGAGTGACAGTGTGAGGGAGAGGGATTAACATCAGTAGGGATACAGTCAGTAACACAGGGCGCTGGGGGGGAGAGGGGTTACTGAGTGACAGTGTGAGGGAGAGGGATTAACATCAGTAGGGATACAGTCAGTAACACAGGGCTCTGGGGGGGAGAGGGGTTACTGAGTGACAGTGTGAGGGAGAGGGATTAACATCAGTAGGGATACAGTCAGTAACACAGGGCGCTGGGGGGGAGAGGGGTTACTGAGTGACAGTGTGAGGGAGAGGGATTAACATCAGTAGGGATACAGTCAGTAACACAGGGCGCTGGTGGGGAGAGGGGTTACTGAGTGACAGTGTGAGGGAGAGGGATTAACATCAGTAGGGATACAGTCAGTAACACAGGGCTCAGGGGGTGGAGAGGGGTTACTGAGTGACAGTGTGAGGGAGAGGGATTAACATCAGTAGGGATACAGTCAGTAACACACGGCGCTGGGGGGAGAGGGGTTACTGAGTGACAGTGTGAGGGAGAGGGATTAACATCAGTAGGGATACAGTCAGTAACACAGGCCGCTGGGGGGGAGAGGGGTTACTGAGTGACAGTGTGAGGGAGAGGGATTAACAACAGTACAGATACAGTCAGTAACGCAGGGCGCTGGGGGGTGAGGGGTTACTGAGTGACAGTGTGAGGGAGAGGGATTAACATCAGTAGGGACACAGTCAGTAACACAGGGCGCTGGGGGGGAGAGGGGTTACTGAGTGACAGTGTGAGGGAGAGGGATTAACCTCAGTAGGGATACAGTCAGTGACACAGGGGGCTGGGGGGGAGAGGGGTTACTGAGTGACAGTGTGAGGGAGAGGGATTAACATCAGTAGGGATACAGTCAGTGACACAGGGGGCTGGGGGGGAGAGGGGTTACTGAGTGACAGTGTGAGGGAGAGGGATTAACATCAGTAGGGACACAGTCAGTAACACAGGGCGCTGGGGGGAGAGGGGTTACTGAGTGACAGTGTGAAGGAGAGGGATTAACATCAGTACAGATACAGTCAGTAACACAGTGCGCTGTGGGGGAGAGGGGTTACTGAGTGACCGTGTGAGGGAGAGGGAGTAACATCAGTAGGGATACAGTCAGTAACACAGGGCGCTGGGGGGGAGAGGGGTTACTGAGTGACAGTGTGAGGGAGAGGGATTAACATCAGTACAGATACAGTCAGTAACACAGGGCGCTGGTGGGGAGAGGGGTTACTGAGTGACAGTGTGAGGGAGTGGGATTAACATCAGTAGGGATACAGTCAGTAATACAGGGCGCTGGGGGGGAGAGGGGTTACTGAGTGACAGTGTGAGGGAGAGGGATTAACATCAGTCGGGATACAGTCAGTAACACAGGGCCATGGCGGGGAGAGGGGTTACTGAGTGACAGTGTGAGGGAGAGGGATTAACATCAGTAGGGATACAGTCAGTAACACAGGGCGCTGGCGGGGAGAGGGGTTACTGAGTGACAATGTGAGGGAGAGGGATTAACATCAGTAGGGATACAGTCAGTAACACAGGGCTCTGAGGGGGGAGAGGGGTTACTGAGTGACTGTGTGAGGGAGAGGATTAACATCAGTAGGGATACAGTCAGTAACACAGGGCTCTGGGGGGGAGAGGGGTTACTGAGTGACAGTGTGAGGGAGAGGGATTAACATCAGTAGGGATACAGTCAGTAACACAGGGCTCTGAGGGGGGAGAGGGATTACTGAGTGACAGTGTGAGGGAGAGGGATTAACATCAGTAGGGATACAGTCAGTAACACAGGGCTCTGGGGGGGAGAGGGTTAACTGAGTGACAGAGTGAGGGAGAGGGATTAACATCAGTAGGGATACAGTCAGTAACACAGGGCGCTGGGGGGGAGAAGGGTTACTGAGTGACAGAGTGAGGGAGAGGGATTAACATCAGTAGGGATACAGTCAGTAACACAGGGCGCTGGGGGAGAGAGGGGTTACTGAGTGACAGTGTGAGGGAGAGGGATTAACATCAGTAGGGATACAGTCAGTAACACAGGGCGCTGGGGGGGAGAGGGGTTACTGAGTGACAGTGTGCGGGAGAGGGATTAACATCAGTAGGGATACAGTCAGTAACACAGGGCGCTGGGGGGGGAGGGGTTACTGAGTGACAGTGTGAGGGAGAGGGATTAACATCAGTAGGGATACAGTCAGTAACACAGAGGTCTGGGGGGGGAGAGGGGTTACTGAGTGACAGTGTGAGGGAGGGGGATTAACATCAGTCGGGATACAGTCAGTAACACAGGGCGCTGGGGGGGAGAGGGGTTACTGAGTGACAGTGTGAGGGAGAGGGATTAACATCAGTAGGGACACAGTCAGTAACACAGGGTTCTGGGGGGTGGAGAGGGGTTAATGAGTGACAGTGTGAGGGAGAGGGATTAACATCAGTAGGGATACAGTCAGTAACACAGGGCGCTGGGGGGTGGAGAGGGGTTACTGAGTGACAGTGTGAGGGAGAGGGATTAACATCAGCAGGGATACAGTCAGTAACACAGGGCGCTGGTGGGGAGAGGGGTTACTGAGTGACAGTGTGAGGGAGAGGGATTAACATCAGTAGGGATACAGTCAGTAACACAGGGCGCTGGGGGGGAGAGGGGTTACTGAGTGACAGTGTGAGGGAGAGGGATTAACATCAGTAGGGATACAGTCAGTAACACAGGGTGCTGGGGGGGAGAGGGGTTACTGAGTGACAGTGTGAGGGAGAGGGATTAACATCAGTAGGGATACAGTCAGTAACACAGGGCTCTGGGGGGGAGAGGGGTTACTGAGTGACAGTGTGAGGGAGAGGGATTAACATCAGTAGGGATACAGTCAGTAACACAGGGCTCTGAGGGTGGAGAGGGGTTACTGAGTGACAGTGTGAGGGAGAGGGATTAACATCAGTAGGGATACAGTCAGTAACACGGGGCGGTGGGTCAGAGAGGGGTTACTGAGTGACAGTGTGAGGGAGAGGGATTAACATCAGTAGGGATACAGTCAGTAACACAGGGCGCTGGGGGGGGAGGGGTTACTGAGTGACAGTGTGAGGGAGAGGGATTAACATCAGTAGGGATACAGTCAGTAACACAGGGCTCTGGGGGGGAGAGGGGTTACTGAGTGACAGTGTGAGGGAGAGGGATTAACATCACTAGGGATACAGTCAGTAACACGGGGCGGTGGGGGGAGAGAGGGGTTAATGAGTGACAGTGTGAGGGAGAGGGATTAACATCAGTAGGGATACAGTCAGTAACACACGGCGCTGGGGGGGAGAGGGGTTACTGAGTGACAGTGTGAGGGAGAGGGATTAACATCAGTAGGGATACAGTCAGTAACACAGGGCCCTGGGGGGGAGAGGGGTTACTGAGTGACAGTGTGAGGGAGAGGGATTAACATCAGTAGGGATACAGTCAGTAACACAGGGCTCTGGGGGGGAGAGGGGTTACTGAGTGACAGTGTGAGGGAGAGGGATTAACATCAGTAGGGATACAGTCAGTAACACAGGGCTCTGGGGGAGAGAGGGGTTACTGAGTGACAGTGTGAGGGAGAGGGATTAACATCAGTAGGGATACAGTCAGTAACACAGGGCTCTGGGGGGAGAGGGGTGACTGAGTGACAGTGTGAGGGAGAGGGATTAACATCAGTAGGGATACAGTCAGTAACACAGGGCTCTGGGCGGGGGACGGGTTACTGAGTGACAGTGTGAGGGAGAGGGATTAACATCAGTAGGGATACAGTCAGTAACACAGGGCGCTCGGGGGGAGAGGGGTTACTGAGTGACAGTGTGAGGGAGAGGGATTAACATCAGTAGGGATACAGTCAGTAACACAGGGCGCTTAGGGGGAGAGGGGTTACTGAGTGTCAGTGTGTGGGAGAGGGATTAACATCAGTAGGGATACAATCAGTAACACAGGGCCCTGTGGGGGAGAGGGGTTACTGAGTGACAGTGTGAGGGAGAGGGATTAACATCAGTAGGGACACAGTCAGTAACACAGGGCCCTGGGGGGGGAGAGGGGTTACTGAGTGACAGTGTGAGGGAGAGGGATTAACATCAGTAGGGATACAGTCAGTAACACAGGGCGCTGGGGGGGGAGGGGTTACTGAGTGACAGTGTGAGGGAGAGGGATTAACATCAGTAGGGATACAGTCAGTAACACAGGGCGCTGGGGGGGAGAGGGGTTACTGAGTGACAGTGTGAGGGAGAGGGATTAACATCAGTAGGGATACAGTGAGTAACACAGGGCACTGTGGGGGGAGAGGGGTTCCTGAGTGACAGTGTGAGGGAGAGGGATTAACATCAGTAGGGATATAGTCAGTTACACAGGGCGCTGGGGGGGAGAGGGGTTACTGAGTGACAGTGTGAGGGAGAGGGATTAACATCAGTAGGGATACAGTCAGTAACACAGGGCGCTGGGGGGGAGAGGGGTTACTGAGTGACAGTGTGAGGGAGAGGGATTAACATCAGTAGGGATACAGTCAGTAACACAGGGCGCTGGGGGGGAGAGAGGTTACTTAGTGACAGTGTGAGGGAGAGGGATTAACATCAGTAGGGATACAGTCAGTAACACAGGGCGCTGGGGGGGAGAGGGGTTACTGAGTGACAGTGTGAGGGAGAGGGATTAACATCAGTAGGGATACAGTCAGTAACACAGGGCGCTGAGGGGGAGAGGGGTTACTGAGTGACAGTGTGAGGGAGAGGGATTAACATCAGTAGGGATACAGTCAGTAACACAGGGCGCTGAGGGGGAGAGGGGTTACTGAGTGACAGTGTAAGGGAGCGGGATTAACATCAGTAGGGATACAGTCAGTAACACAGGGCGCTGAGGGGGAGAGGGGTTACTGAGTGACAGTGTGAGGGAGAGGGATTAACATCAGTAGGGATACAGTCAGTAACACAGGGCGCTGGGGGGGCGAGGGGTTACTGAGTGACAGTGTGAGGGAGAGGGATTAACATCAGTAGGGATACAGTCAGTAACACAGGGCGCTGGGGGGGAGAGGGGTTACTGAGTGACAGTGTGAGGGAGAGGGATTAACATCAGTACAGATACAGTCAGTAACACAGGGCGCTGGTGGGGAGAGGGGTTACTGAGTGACAGTGTGAGGGAGTGGGATTAACATCAGTAGGGATACAGTCAGTAATACAGGGCGTTGGGGGGGAGAGGGGTTACTGAGTGACAGTGTGAGGGAGAGGGATTAACATCAGTAGGGATACAGTCAGTAACACAGGGCCATGGCGGGGAGAGGGGTTACTGAGTGACAGTGTGAGGGAGAGGGATTAACATCAGTAGGGATACAGTCAGTAACACAGGGCGCTGGCGGGGAGAGGGGTTACTGAGTGACAATGTGAGGGAGAGGGATTATCAT
Organism: Stegostoma tigrinum; assembly: GCF_030684315.1. Taxonomy (NCBI): domain Eukaryota; kingdom Metazoa; phylum Chordata; class Chondrichthyes; order Orectolobiformes; family Stegostomatidae; genus Stegostoma; species Stegostoma tigrinum. The sequence continues at coordinate 2,895,981 of NC_081402.1, forward strand.
CAGTAGGGATACAGTCAGTAACACAGGGCTCTGAGGGGGGAGAGGGGTTACTGAGTGACTGTGTGAGGGAGAGGATTAACATCAGTAGGGATACAGTCAGTAACACAGGGCTCTGGGGGGGAGAGGGGTTACTGAGTGACAGTGTGAGGGAGAGGGATTAACATCAGTAGGGATACAGTCAGTAACACAGGGCTCTGAGGGGGGAGAGGGATTACTGAGTGACAGTGTGAGGGAGAGGGATTAACATCAGTAGGGATACAGTCAGTAACACAGGGCTCTGGGGGGGAGAGGGTTTACTGAGTGACAGAGTGAGGGAGAGGGATTAACATCAGTAGGGATACAGTCAGTAACACAGGGCGCTGGGGGGGAGAAGGGTTACTGAGTGACAGAGTGAGGGAGAGGGATTAACATCAGTAGGGATACAGTCAGTAACACAGGGCGCTGGGGGAGAGAGGGGTTACTGAGTGACAGTGTGAGGGAGAGGGATTAACATCAGTAGGGATACAGTCAGTAACACAGGGCGCTGGGGGGGAGAGGGGTTACTGAGTGACAGTGTGCGGGAGAGGGATTAACATCAGTAGGGATACAGTCAGTAACACAGGGCGCTGGGGGGGGGAGGGGTTACTGAGTGACAGTGTGAGGGAGAGGGATTAACATCAGTAGGGATACAGTCAGTAACACAGAGGTCTGGGGGGGGAGAGGGGTTACTGAGTGACAGTGTGAGGGAGGGGGATTAACATCAGTCGGGATACAGTCAGTAACACAGGGCGCTGGGGGGGAGAGGGGTTACTGAGTGACAGTGTGAGGGAGAGGGATTAACATCAGTAGGGACACAGTCAGTAACACAGGGTTCTCGGGGGTGGAGAGGGGTTAATGAGTGACAGTGTGAGGGAGAGGGATTAACATCAGTAGGGATACAGTCAGTAACACAGGGCGCTGGGGGGTGGAGAGGGGTTACTGAGTGACAGTGTGTGGGAGAGGGATTAACATCAGCAGGGATACAGTCAGTAACACAGGGCGCTGGTGGGGAGAGGGGTTACTGAGTGACAGTGTGAGGGAGAGGGATTAACATCAGTAGGGATACAGTCAGTAACACAGGGCGCTGGGGGGGAGAGGGGTTACTGAGTGACAGTGTGAGGGAGAGGGATTAACATCAGTAGGGATACAGTCAGTAACACAGGGTGCTGGGGGGGAGAGGGGTTACTGAGTGACAGTGTGAGGGAGAGGGATTAACATCAGTAGGGATACAGTCAGTAACACAGGGCTCTGGGGGGGAGAGGGGTTACTGAGTGACAGTGTGAGGGAGAGGGATTAACATCAGTAGGGATACAGTCAGTAACACAGGGCTCTGAGGGTGGAGAGGGGTTACTGAGTGACAGTGTGAGGGAGAGGGATTAACATCAGTAGGGATACAGTCAGTAACACGGGGCGGTGGGTCAGAGAGGGGTTACTGAGTGACAGTGTGAGGGAGAGGGATTAACATCAGTAGGGATACAGTCAGTAACACAGGGCGCTGGGGGGGGAGGGGTTACTGAGTGACAGTGTGAGGGAGAGGGATTAACATCAGTAGGGATACAGTCAGTAACACAGGGCTCTGGGGGGGAGAGGGGTTACTGAGTGACAGTGTGAGGGAGAGGGATTAACATCACTAGGGATACAGTCAGTAACACGGGGCGGTGGGGGGAGAGAGGGGTTAATGAGTGACAGTGTGAGGGAGAGGGATTAACATCAGTAGGGATACAGTCAGTAACACACGGCGCTGGGGGGGAGAGGGGTTACTGAGTGACAGTGTGAGGGAGAGGGATTAACATCAGTAGGGATACAGTCAGTAACACAGGGCCCTGGGGGGGAGAGGGGTTACTGAGTGACAGTGTGAGGGAGAGGGATTAACATCAGTAGGGATACAGTCAGTAACACAGGGCTCTGGGGGGGAGAGGGGTTACTGAGTGACAGTGTGAGGGAGAGGGATTAACATCAGTAGGGATACAGTCAGTAACACAGGGCTCTGGGGGAGAGAGGGGTTACTGAGTGACAGTGTGAGGGAGAGGGATTAACATCAGTAGGGATACAGTCAGTAACACAGGGCTCTGGGGGGAGAGGGGTTACTGAGTGACAGTGTGAGGGAGAGGGATTAACATCAGTAGGGATACAGTCAGTAACACAGGGCTCTGGGCGGGGGACGGGTTACTGAGTGACAGTGTGAGGGAGAGGGATTAACATCAGTAGGGATACAGTCAGTAACACAGGGCGCTCGGGGGGAGAGGGGTTACTGAGTGACAGTGTGAGGGAGAGGGATTAACATCAGTAGGGATACAGTCAGTAACACAGGGCGCTGAGGGGGAGAGGGGTTACTGAGTGTCAGTGTGTGGGAGAGGGATTAACATCAGTAGGGATACAATCAGTAACACAGGGCCCTGTGGGGGAGAGGGGTTACTGAGTGACAGTGTGAGGGAGAGGGATTAACATCAGTAGGGACACAGTCAGTAACACAGGGCCCTGGGGGGGGAGAGGGGTTACTGAGTGACAGTGTGAGGGAGAGGGATTAACATCAGTAGGGATACAGTCAGTAACACAGGGCGCTGGGGGGGGAGGGGTTACTGAGTGACAGTGTGAGGGAGAGGGATTAACATCAGTAGGGATACAGTCAGTAACACAGGGCGCTGGGGGGGAGAGGGGTTACTGAGTGACAGTGTGAGGGAGAGGGATTAACATCAGTAGGGATACAGTGAGTAACACAGGGCACTGTGGGGGGAGAGGGGTTCCTGAGTGACAGTGTGAGGGAGAGGGATTAACATCAGTAGGGATATAGTCAGTTACACAGGGCGCTGGGGGGGAGAGGGGTTACTGAGTGACAGTGTGAGGGAGAGGGATTAACATCAGTAGGGATACAGTCAGTAACACAGGGCGCTGGGGGGGAGAGGGGTTACTGAGTGACAGTGTGAGGGAGAGGGATTAACATCAGTAGGGATACAGTCAGTAACACAGGGCGCTGGGGGGGAGAGAGGTTACTGAGTGACAGTGTGAGGGAGAGGGATTAACATCAGTAGGGATACAGTCAGTAACACAGGGCGCTGGGGGGGAGAGGGGTTACTGAGTGACAGTGTGAGGGAGAGGGATTAACATCAGTAGGGATACAGTCAGTAACACAGGGCGCTGAGGGGGAGAGGGGTTACTGAGTGACAGTGTGAGGGAGAGGGATTAACATCAGTAGGGATACAGTCAGTAACACAGGGCGCTGAGGGGGAGAGGGGTTACTGAGTGACAGTGTGAGGGAGCGGGATTAACATCAGTAGGGATACAGTCAGTAACACAGGGCGCTGAGGGGGAGAGGGGTTACTGAGTGACAGTGTGAGGGAGAGGGATTAACATCAGTAGGGATACAGTCAGTAACACAGGGCGCTGGGGGGGCGAGGGGTTACTGAGTGACAGTGTGAGGGAGAGGGATTAACATCAGTAGGGATACAGTCAGTAACACAGGGCGCTGGGGGGGAGAGGGGTTACTGAGTGACAGTGTGAGGGAGAGGGATTAACATCAGTAGGGATACAGTCAGTAACACAGGGCGCTGTTGGGGGAGAGGGGTTACTGAGTGACAGTGTGAGGGAGAGGGATTAACATCAGTAGGGATACAGTCAGTAACACAGGGCCCTGGGGGGAGAGGGGTTACTGAGTGACAGTGTGAGGGAGAGGGTTTAACATCAGTAGGGATAGTCAGTAACACAGGGCGCTGGGGGGGAGAGGGGTTACTGAGTGACAGTGTGAGGGAGAGGGATTAACATCAGTAGGGATACAGTCAGTAACACAGGGCGCTGGGGGGGAGAGGGTTTACTGAGTGACAGTGTGCGGGAGAGGGATTAACATCAGTAGGGATACAGTCAGTAACACAGGGCGCTGAGGGGGAGAGGGGTTACTGAGTGACTGTGTGAGGGAGAGGGATTAACATCAGTAGGGATACAGTCAGTAACACAGGGCCCTGAGGGGGAGAGGGGTTACTGAGTGACAGTGTGAGGGAGAGGGATTAACATCAGTAGGGATACAGTCAGTAACACAGGGCGCTGGGCGGGAGAGGTGTTACTGAGTGACAGTGTGAGGGAGAGGGATTAACATCAGTCGGGATACAGTCAGTAACACAGGGCTCTGGGGGGGAGAGGGGTTACTGAGTGACAGTGTGCGGGAGAGGGATTAACATCAGTAGGGATACAGTCAGTAACACAGGGCGCTGGGCGGGAGAGGGGTTACTGAGTGACAGTGTGAGGGAGAGGGATTAACATCAGTAGGGATACAGTCAGTAACACAGGGCTCTGGGGGAGAGAGGGGTTACTGAGTGACAGTGTGAGGGAGAGGGATTAACATCAGTAGGGATACAGTCAGTAACACACGGCGCTGGGGGGGAGAGGGGTTACTGAGTGACAGTGTGAGGGAGAGGGATTAACTTCAGTAGGGATACAGTCAGTAACACAGGGCGCTGGGGGGGAGAGGGGTTACTGAGTGACAGTGTGAGGGAGAGGGATTAACATCAGTAGGGATACAGTCAGTAACACAGGGCGCTGGGGGGGAGAGGCGTTCATGAGTGACAGTGTGAGGGAGTGGGATTAACATCAGTAGGGATACAGTCAGTAATACAGGGCGCTGGGGGGGAGAGGGGTTACTGAGTGACAGTGTGAGGGAGAGGGATTAACATCAGTAGGGATACAGTCAGTAACACAGGGCCATGGCGGGGAGAGGGGTTACTGAGTGACAGTGTGAGGGAGAGGGATTAACATCAGTAGGGATACAGTCAGTAACACAGGGCGCTGGCGGGGAGAGGGGTTACTGAGTGACAATGTGAGGGAGAGGGATTAACATCAGTAGGGATACAGTCAGTAACACAGGGCGCTGGGGGGGAGAGGGGTTACTGAGTGACAGTGTGAGGGAGAGGGATTAACATCAGTAGGGATACAGTCAGTAACACAGGGCGCTGGGGGGTGAGGGGTTACTGAGTGACAGTGTGAGGGAGAGGGATTAACATCAGTAGGGATACAGTCAGTAACACAGGGCGCTGGGGGGGAGAGGGGTTACTGAGTGACAGTGTGAGGGAGAGGGATTAACATCAGTAGGGATACAGTCAGTAACACAGGGCTCTGGGGGGGAGAGGGGTTACTGAGTGACAGTGTGAGGGAGAGGGATTAACATCAGTAGGGATACAGTCAGTAACACAGGGCGCTGGGGGGGAGAGGGGTTACTGAGTGACAGTGTGAGGGAGAGGGATTAACATCAGTAGGGATACAGTCAGTAACACAGGGCGCTGGTGGGGAGAGGGGTTACTGAGTGACAGTGTGAGGGAGAGGGATTAACATCAGTAGGGATACAGTCAGTAACACAGGGCTCGGGGGTGGAGAGGGGTTACTGAGTGACAGTGTGAGGGAGAGGGATTAACATCAGTAGGGATACAGTCAGTAACACACGGCGCTGGGGGGAGAGGGGTTACTGAGTGACAGTGTGAGGGAGAGGGATTAACATCAGTAGGGATACAGTCAGTAACACAGGCCGCTGGGGGGGAGAGGGGTTACTGAGTGACAGTGTGAGGGAGAGGGATTAACAACAGTACAGATACAGTCAGTAACGCAGGGCGCTGGGGGGTGAGGGGTTACTGAGTGACAGTGTGAGGGAGAGGGATTAACATCAGTAGGGACACAGTCAGTAACACAGGGCGCTGGGGGGGAGAGGGGTTACTGAGTGACAGTGTGAGGGAGAGGGATTAACCTCAGTAGGGATACAGTCAGTGACACAGGGGGCTGGGGGGGAGAGGGGTTACTGAGTGACAGTGTGAGGGAGAGGGATTATCATCAGTAGGGATACAGTCAGTGACACAGGGGGCTGGGGGGGAGAGGGGTTACTGAGTGACAGTGTGAGGGAGAGGGATTAACATCAGTAGGGACACAGTCAGTGACACAGGGCGCTGGGGGGAGAGGGGTTACTGAGTGACAGTGTGAAGGAGAGGGATTAACATCAGTACAGATACAGTCAGTAACACAGTGCGCTGTGGGGGAGAGGGGTTACTGAGTGACCGTGTGAGGGAGAGGGAGTAACATCAGTAGGGATACAGTCAGTAACACAGGGCGCTGGTGGGGAGAGGGGTTACTGAGTGACAGTGTGAGGGAGTGGGATTAACATCAGTAGGGATACAGTCAGTAATACAGGGCGCTGGGGGGGAGAGGGGTTACTGAGTGACAGTGTGAGGGAGAGGGATTAACATCAGTAGGGATACAGTCAGTAACACAGGGCCATGGCGGGGAGAGGGGTTACTGAGTGACAGTGTGAGGGAGAGGGATTAACATCAGTAGGGATACAGTCAGTAACACAGGGCGCTGGCGGGGAGAGGGGTTACTGAGTGACAATGTGAGGGAGAGGGATTAACATCAGTAGGGATACAGTCAGTAACACAGGGCGCTGGGGGGGAGAGGGGTTACTGAGTGACAGTGTGAGGGAGAGGGATTAACATCAGTAGGGATACAGTCAGTAACACAGGGCGCTGGGGGGTGAGGGGTTACTGAGTGACAGTGTGAGGGAGAGGGATTAACATCAGTAGGGATACAGTCAGTAACACAGGGCGCTGGTTGGGAGAGGGGTTACTGAGTGACAGAGTGAGGGAGAGGGATTAACATCAGTAGGGATACAGTCAGTAACACACGGCGCTGGGGGGGAGAGGGGTTACTGAGTGACAGTGTGAGGGAGAGGGATTAACTTCAGTAGGGATACAGTCAGTAACACAGGGTGCTGTGGGGGAGAGGGGTTACTGAGTGACAGTGTGAGGGAGAGGGATTAACATCAGTAGGGATACAGTCAGTAACACAGGGCGCTGGGGGGGAGAGGGGTTACTGAGTGACAGTGTGAGGGAGAGGGATTAACATCAGTAGGGATACAGTCAGTAACACAGGGCTCAGGGGGTGGAGAGGGGTTACTGAGTGACAGTGTGAGGGAGAGGGATTAACATCAGTAGGGATACAGTCAGTAACACAGGGCGCTGGGGGGGTGAGGCGTTACTGAGTGACAGTGTGAGGGAGGGGGATTAACATCAGCCGGGATACAGTCAGTAACACAGGGCGCTGGGGGGAGAGGGTTTACTGAGTGACAGTGTGAGGGAGAGGGATTAACATCAGTAGGGATACAGTCAGTAACACAGGGCGCTGAGGGGGAGAGGGGTTACTGAGTGACAGTGTGAGGGAGAGGGATTAACATCAGTAGGGATACAGTCAGTAACACAGGGCGCTGGGGGGGAGAGGGGTTACTGAGTGACAGTGTGAGGGAGAGGGATTAACATCAGTAGGGATACAGTCAGTAACACAGGGCTCTGGGGGGGAGAGGGGTTACTGAGTGACAGTGTGAGGGAGAGGGATTAACATCAGTAGGGATACAGTCAGTAACACAGGGCGCTGGGGGGGAGAGGGGTTACTGAGTGACAGTGTGAGGGAGAGGGATTAACATCAGTAGGGATACAGTCAGTAACACAGGGCGCTGGTGGGGAGAGGGGTTACTGAGTGACAGTGTGAGGGAGAGGGATTAACATCAGTAGGGATACAGTCAGTAACACAGGGCTCAGGGGGTGGAGAGGGGTTACTGAGTGACAGTGTGAGGGAGAGGGATTAACATCAGTAGGGATACAGTCAGTAACACACGGCGCTGGGGGGAGAGGGGTTACTGAGTGACAGTGTGAGGGAGAGGGATTAACATCAGTAGGGATACAGTCAGTAACACAGGCCGCTGGGGGGGAGAGGGGTTACTGAGTGACAGTGTGAGGGAGAGGGATTAACAACAGTACAGATACAGTCAGCAACGCAGGGCGCTGGGGGGTGAGGGGTTACTAAGTGACAGTGTGAGGGAGAGGGATTAACATCAGTAGGGATACAGTCAGTAACACAGGGCGCTGGGGGGGAGAGGGGTTACTGAGTGACAGTGTGAGGGAGAGGGAGTAACATCAGTAGGGATACAGTCAGTAACACAGGGCGCTGGGGGGGAGAGGGGTTACTGAGTGACAGTGTGAGGGAGAGGGATTAACCTCAGTAGGGATACAGTCAGTGACACAGGGGGCTGGGGGGGAGAGGGGTTACTGAGTGACAGTGTGAGGGAGAGGGATTAACATCAGTAGGGATACAGTCAGTGACACAGGGGGCTGGGGGGGAGAGGGGTTACTGAGTGACAGTGTGAGGGAGAGGGATTAACATCAGTAGGGACACAGTCAGTAACACAGGGCGCTGGGGGGAGAGGGGTTACTGAGTGACAGTGTGAAGGAGAGGGATTAACATCAGTACAGATACAGTCAGTAACACAGTGCGCTGTGGGGGAGAGGGGTTACTGAGTGACCGTGTGAGGGAGAGGGATTAACATCAGTACAGATACAGTCAGTAACACAGGGCGCTGGGGGGGAGAGGGGTTACTGAGTGACAGTGTGAGGGAGACTGATTAACATCAGTAGGGATACAGTCAGTAACACCGGGCCCTGTGGGGGAGAGGGGTTATTGAGTGACCGTGTGAGGGAGAGGGAGTAACATCAGTAGGGATACAGTCAGTAACGCAGGGCGCTGGGGGGGAGAGGGGTTACTGAGTGACAGTGTGAGGGAGAGGGATTAACATCAGTAGGGATACAGTCAGTAACACAGGGCGCTGAGGGGGAGAGGGGTTACTGAGTGACAGTGTGAGGGAGAGGGATTAATATCAGTAGGGATACAGTCAGTAACACAGGGCTCTGGGGGGGAGAGGGGTTACTGAGTGACAGTGTGAGGGAGAGGGATTAATATCAGTAGGGATACAGTCAGTAACACAGGGCGCTGGGGGGGCAGAGGGGTTAGTGAGTGACAGTGTGAGGGAGAGGGATTAACATCAGTAGGGATACAGTCAGTAACACAGGGCGCTGGGGGGGAGAGGGGTTACTGAGTGACCGTGTGAGGGAGAGGGATTAACATCAGTAGGGATACAGTCAGTAACACAGGGCGCTGGGGGGGAGAGGGGTTACTGAGTGACAGTGTGAGGGAGAGGGATTAACATCAGTAGGGATACAGTCAGTAACACAGGGCGCTGGTGGGGAGAGGGGTTCCTGAGTGACAGTGTGAGGGAGAGGGATTAACATCAGTAGGGATATAGTCAGTTACACAGGGCGCTGGGGGGGAGAGGGGTTACTGAGTGACAGTGTGAGGGAGAGGGATTAACATCAGTAGGGATACAGTCAGTAACACAGGGCGCTGGGGGGGAGAGGGGTTACTGAGTGACCGTGTGAGGGAGAGGGATTAACATCAGTAGGGATACAGTCAGTAACACAGGGCGCTGGGGGGGAGAGGGGTTACTGAGTGACAGTGTGAGGGAGAGGGATTAACATCAGTAGGGATACAGTCAGTAACACAGGGCGCTGGGGGGGAGAGGGGTTACTGAGTGACAGTGTGAGGGAGAGGGATTAACATCAGTAGGGATACAGTCAGTAACACAGGGCGCTGGTGGGGAGAGGGGTTACTGAGTGACAGTGTGAGGGAGAGGGATTAACATCAGTAGGGATATAGTCAGTTACACAGGGCGCTGGGGGGGAGAGGGGTTACTGAGTGACAGTGTGAGGGAGAGGGATTAACATCAGTAGGGATACAGTCAGTAACACAGGGCCCTGGGGGGGAGAGGGGTTACTGAGTGACAGTGTGAGGGAGAGGGATTAACCTCAGTAGGGATACAGTCAGTAACACAGAGCCCTGGGGGGGAGAGGGGTTACTGAGTGACAGTGTGAGGGAGAGGGATTAACATCAGTAGGGATACAGTCAGTAACACAGGGCGCTGGGGGGGAGAGGGGTTACTGAGTGACAGTGTGAGGGAGAGGGATTAACATCAGTAGGGATACAGTCAGTATCACAGGGCGCTGGGGGGGAGAGGGGTTACTGAGTGACAGTGTGAGGGAGAGGGATTAACATCAGTAGGGATACAGTCAGTAACACAGGGCGCTGGGGGGAGAGGGGTTACTGAGTGACAGTGTGAGGGAGAGGGATTAACATCAGTAGGGATACAGTCAGTAACACAGGGTGCTGGGTCAGAGAGGGGTTACTGAGTGACAGTGTGAGGGAGAGGGATTAACATCAGTAGGGATACAGTCAGTAACACAGGGCGCTGGGGGGGAGAGGGGTTACTGAGTGACAGTGTGAGGGAGAGGGATTAACATCAGTAGGGATACAGTCAGTAACACAGGGCTCTGGGGGGGAGAGAGGGGTTACTGAGTGACAGTGTGAGGGAGAGGGATTAACATCAGTAGGGATACAGTCAGTAACACAGGGCGCTGGGGGGGAGAGGGGTTACTGAGTGACAGTGTGAGGGAGAGGGATGAACATCAGTAGGGATACAGTCAGTAACACAGGGCGCTGGGAGGAGAGTTTACTCCAAGTGAGATCATGGGTTCATGTCCCCACAACCTCACTGTATATCGTTCAGCAGTAACCCATGTTTACAATGTCAGTGATGTGTGCGACTATCTGTGATTGGGGTGAATGTATTTGGGGTGGGCTATGTGTGTGCGAATTACAGTGTCTGTATGTGTGAAATCTTTTGGGTTTTCAAGTTTTTGAGTGTGCCTGAGTGTGGATTTTTGTGCCTGGGAATGAGAATTACGCTTTGTATGTGAGACTGTGAGATGTGGGTGGTGGTTTGTGTTTGAGAGAGACAGAGATGGTGTGTGTGTGAGAGAGAGAGAATTCATATGGATCTGCATGCTCATGAGTGTGTGAAAGAGTGTGAGTGTGAGAGAGAGTGCGTAAGAGAGAACGTGTTTGAGAGCATAAGTGGGTCTGTGCATGGGAAGTGTGTGAGTGATGGAGAGTGTGCATGTATCTGAGAGAGTGAGTGTATGCGTAAGGGTGTGTGAGAAAGAGAGAGTGCCTGAGAGTTCCTGTGCAAAGAAGAGAAACAGATGAGAGTTTGTGTAAGAGAGAGTGTATGTTAGAGAAAGTGTGGGTTTGTGAAAGTGTCTGTGTGTGCGCACACAAGAGGGTGTGTGAGACAGTGCCCGTGTATGTGCACGTATGCACACAAGAGAGAGTAACCCCTTGTGTGTGCGCTAGAGAGAGTATACATGTGTGTGTGCGCATGCGTGAAAGAGTACAAGTATGTATGTGCATGCTCGAGAGAGAGCACTTGTGTGTGTATGTGCGTGAGAGAGAGTACCTGTGTGTGTGTGTGTGTGTGTGTGTGTGTGTGTGTGTGTGTGTGTGTAAACGCGTGCGTGCATGTGAGAGAGTACCCGTGTGTGCGCGGGAGAATACGTGTGTGTGTGTGTGTTTGTGCGCTCATGTGAGAGGGAGAGTACCTGTGTGTGTGTGTGTGCGTGCGTGAGAGAGAGTACCTGTGTGTGTGTGTGTGTGTGTGTGTGTGTGTGTGTGTGTGTGTGTGTGTGTGTGTGTGTGTGTGTGTGTAAACGCGTGCGTGCATGTGAGAGAGTACCCGTGTGTGCGCGGGAGAGTACGTGTGTGTGTGTGTGTGCGCTCATGTGAGAGGGAGAGTACCTATGTCTGTGTGCGTGCACAAGAGACAGTACCTGTGTCTGTGTGTGTGTGCGCACGCGATAGAAAGAGAGTACCTGTGTGTGCACACGCGAGAGAGAGTATGTGTGTGTCCACACGCGAGAGAGTACCCCTGTGCGTGCATGATTGTGTACCTGTGTGTGCGCACATGCGAGAGTGAGAGAGTATCTGTGTGTGTGCACGTGAGAGAGAGAGAATACCTGTGTGTGTGTGCACGCAAGAGAGAGTACCCATGTATGTGCGCAGTTGTGTACCTGTGTGTGTCCACACACGAGAGAGAGTTCCCATGTGTGCACGTGAGAGAGTACCTGTGTGTGTGCACATGCATTTGAAAGAGTACCTGTGTATGTGCGCGGCACGAGAGAGCTCCTGCGTCTGTGTCCGCGCGCGTGTGAGAGAGTATCTGTGTGTGTGTGCACACGTGCGTGAAAGAGAGTGTCTGTGTGCATGCGGCGCGAGAGTGAGTACGTGTGTGTGTGTGTGTGTGTGTGTGTGTGTACACGCGTGTGTGCATGAAAGAGGGTACGTGTGTGTGTGTGTGTGTGTGTGTGTGTGTGTGTGTGTGTGCGCGCGAGCGCGCAATCGTGCACCTGTGTGTGCGCATGAGAAAGAGAGAATACCTATGTGTGCGCATGCATGAGAGAGAGTACCCGTGTGTGTGCGCTTTTGTGTACTTATGTGTTCGTGCACGCAAGAGAGAGAGAATACCTGTGTGTGTGTGTGTGTGTGTGTGTGTGTGTGTGTGTGTGTGTGTGTGAGAGAGAGTACCTGTGTGTGTGTGTGTGTGTGTGTGTGTGTGTGTGTGTGTGTGTGTACACGCGTGTGTGCATGAAAGAGGGTACGTGTGTGTGTGTGTGTGAGAGAGAGAGAGTACCTCTGTGTGTGTGTGTGTGTGTGTGTGTGTGTGTGTGTGTGTGTGTGTGTGTGTGTGTGTGTGTACACGCGCGTGCGTGAGAGAGTACCTGTATGTATGCGCGCCTGCGAAAGAGTACCTGTGTGTGTGCGCGTGAGAGAGAGCACCTGTGTGTGTGTGTATGCGCGTGCGTGCATGAGAGAGAGCACCTGTGTGTGTGCGCGCCTGCGAAAGAGTACCTGTTTGTGTGTGCGTGAGAGAGAGTACCTGTGTGTGTGTGTGTGTGTGTGTGTGTGTGTGTGTGTGTGTGTGTGTGTGTGTGTGTGTGTGTAAACTCGTGCGTGCGTGTGAGAGAGTACCCGTGTGTGCGCGGGAGAGTACGTGTGTGTGTGTGTGTGTGTGTGTGTGTGTGCGCTCATGTGAGAGGGAGAGTACCTATGTCTGTGTGCGTGCACAAGAGACAGTACCTGTGTCTGTGTGTGTGTGTGCGCACGCGATAGAGAGAGAAAGAAAGAGAGTACCTGTGTGTGCACACGCGAGAGAGAGTATGTGTGTGTCCACACGCGAGAGAGTACCCCTGTGCGTGCACGATTGTGTACCTGTGTGCGCACATGCGAGAGTGAGAGAGTATCTGTGTGTGTGCACGTGAGAGAGAGAGAATACCTGTGTGTGTGCACGCAAGAGAGAGTACCCATGTATGTGCGCAGTTGTGTACCTGTGTGTGTCCACACACAAGAGAGAGTTCCCATGTGTGCACGTGAGAGAGTACCTGTGTGTGTGCACATGCATTTGAAAGAGTACCTGTGTATGTGCACGGCACGAGAGAGCTCCTGCGTCTGTGTCCGCGCGTGTGTGAGAGAGTATCCGTGTGTGTGTGCACATGTGCGTGAAAGAGAGTGTCTGTGTGCATGCGGCGCGAGAGGGAGTACGTGTGTGTGTGTGTGTGTGTGTGTGTGTGTGTGTGTGTGTGTGTGTGTGTGTGTGTGTGTGTGTGCGCGAGCGTGCAATCGTGCACCTGTGTGTGCGCATGAGAAAGAGAGAATACCTATGTGTGCGCACGCATGAGAGAGAGTACCCGTGTGTGTGCGCGATTGTGTACTTATGTGTTCGTGCACGCAAGAGAGAGAGAATACCTGTGTGTGTGTGCATGTGAGAGAGAGTACCTGTGTGTGTGTGTGTGTGTGTGTGTGTGTGTGTGTGTGTGTGTGTGTGTGTGTGTGTGTGTGTGTGTGTGTGTGTACACGCGTGTGTGCACGAAAGAGAGTACCTGTGTGTGTGTGCGCGTGCGTGCGTGAGAGAGAGTACCTGTGTGTGTGTGTGTGCGTGTGCGTGAGAGAGAGTACCTGTGTGTGTGTGTGCGTGTGTGTGTGAGAGAGAGTACCTGTGTGTGTGTGTGCATGTGCGTGAGAGAGAGTACCTGTGTGTGTGTTTGCGTGTGCGTGAGAGAGAGTACCTGTGTGTGTGTGTGCGTGTGTGTGAGAGAGAGTACCTGTGTGTGTGTGTGCGTGTGTGTGTGTGTGTGTGTACGCGCGTGCGTGTGTGAGAGAGTACCTGTATGCATGCACGCCTGCGAAAGAGTACCTGTGTGTGTGTGCGTGAGAGAGAGAGAGAGAGACACACACAGAAAGAGAGTACCTTTATGTGTGTGTAAGAGAGAGAATCGACCTGTGTGTGTCCGCATGCGAGAGAGAGTACCACTGTGTGCGCCCGATTGTGTACCTGTGTGCGCACACATGCGAGAGTGAGAGAGTATCTATGTGTGTGCGTTTGAGAGAGAGAATACCTGTGTGTGCACGCGCGAGAGACAGTACCCGTGTGTGTGCACGTGTGCGAGAGTGAGACTACCTGTGCGTGTCCGCACGCAAGAGAGAGTACCCGTGTGTGCACGGGAGAGTACGTGTGTGTGTTTGTGTGTGTGTGTGTGTGTGCTCACGTGAGGGAGAGAGTACCTATGTCTGTGTGCGTGCATGAGAGACAGTACCTGTGTCTGTGTGTGTGTGTGCGCACGCGAGAGGGAGTACCTGTGTCTGTCTGTCTGCCTGTCTGTCTGTGTGTATGTGTGAGAGAGAGAGAGAAAGAGAGAGAGAGAGAGTACCTGTGTGTGTGTGCACAAGAGAGAGTTCCTGTGTGTGTGCGTGCATGCATGCAAAAGAGTGAGAGAGAGAAAGAAAGAGAGCACCTTTGTGTGTTCATAAGAGAGAGTATGTGTGTGTGCGCATGCGAGAGAGAGTACCACTGTGTGTACATGCATGCGTGCGCGAGAGAGAGACTACCTGTGTGTGTCCGCAGGCGAGAAAGAGTAACCCTGTGCGTGCCTGATTGTGTATCTGTGTGTACGCGCACATGCAAGAGTGAGAAAGTATGTGTGCATGCATGAGAGAGAGAGAATACCTGTGTGTGTGCGCAATTGTGTACTTGTATGTGCGCGCATGCGAGAGCGAGAGTGAGAGAATCTGTGTACACGCGAGTGAGAGAGAATACCTGTGTGTGTGTGCGCACACATGCAAGAGAGTACCTGTGTGTGTGTGTGTGTGTGTGTGTGTGTGTGTGTGTGTGTGTGTGTGTGTGCACGTGAGAGAGTACCTGTGTGTGTGCACGTGCGTGAGCGAATACGTTTGTGCATGCACAAGAGAGAGAGTCCCTGTGTGTGTGCGCGGAGCAAGAGAGTATGTGTGTGTGTGAGTGCGCGCGCATGAGAGAAACTGTGTATACGTAGGCAAGTAAGGAAGAGTGTGTGTGTATGTGTGTGAGAAGAGAGAGAGAGTATCTGTGTGTGTACGCATGCGCAAGAGGGAGAGTACCTGTGTGTGTGTGCGCACGCGAGAGAGTTCCTGTGTGTGTGTGCCTGTGTACGCGTGAGAGAGAGTACCTGTGTGTGCGCACGCGCGATTGTGTACCTGTGTGTCTGTGCATGAGAGAGAGTACCTGTGTGCGTGTGCGTGCAAGAGAGTACCTGTGTGCGTGTGCACAAGAGAGAGTATCTGTGTGTGTACGTGCATGCGAAAGAGTGAGAGAGAGAAAGAGTGAGAGATACTTTCTCACTCTCGCATGTGCGCGCACACACAGGTACACAATCAGGCGCGCACAGGAGTACTCTCTCTCGCCTGCGGACACACACAGTAGTCTCTCTCTCGTGCACGAACGCGTGCACACACACAGGGGTACTCTCTCTCGCATGTGCACACACACATACTCGCTCTTATGAGAGAGTGAGAGAGTATGTGTGTGTGTGCATGAGAGAGTGTGTGTGTGTGCACGCATGAGAGAATACGTATGTGTGTGTGCGCGCGCGCGAGAGAGTATGTATGTATACGTGTGCACGCGCGAGAGAAAGTACCTGTGTTTGTGTGTGCACGAGAGAGAGTACCTGTGTGCGTGTGCACGTGCATGCGAGAGAGAGATTACCCATGTATGTGTGCGCATGAGAGAGAGTACCTTTGTGTGTGCACGTGTGCGAGAGAGAGTACCTTTGTGTGTGCACGTGTGCGAGAGAGAGTACCTGTGTGTGTGCACATGTGCGAGAGAGAGTACATGTATGTGTGCGTGCAGGAGAGTACCTGTATGTGTGTGTGAGAGTGTATCTGTGTGTGCACAGGAGAGAGTACGTGTGTGTGTGTGTCTGTCCATCCGTCTGTGCACATGAGAGAGAATCCGTGTGTGTCTACGCGCGAGAGAGAGTACCTGTGTGTGTACGCATGCGAGAGACAGTACCCGTCTGTGTGCGTGATTGTGTATCTGTGTGTGTGCGCGTGAGAGACTGTGTGTGTGCGCACGTGTGTGAGAGAGTACATGTGTGTGCGCACGAGAGGGAGAGCACATGTATATGTGTCTGCGCACGTGAGAGAGTACCTGTGTGTGTGTGCATGCGAGAGACAGTGCCCGTATGTGTACGCGATTGTATACCTGTGTGTGCACGTGAGAGATTACCCATGTGTGTGTGCGCACGTGTGAGGGAGAGTACCTGTGTGTGTGTGCATGCACAAGAGTCAGTACATGTATGTGTGCATGTGAGAGTGTACCTGTGTGTGCACAAGAGAGAGTACCTGTGTGTGGGTGCACACAAGAGTGCCTGTGTGTGTATGCGCAAGAGAGAGATTACCTGTGTTTGTGAACACGCAAGATAGAGTAATGTGTCTGTGTGTGACTTTGCGCGCGCGAGAGGGAGGTTACCTGTGTTTGCGTACGTGCGAGATAGAGTAGTGTGTGTGTGTGTGTGTGTGTGTGTGTGTGTGTGTGTGCGCGCGCGCGTGCGCGCGCGTGAGAGAGAGAGAGAGAGTGTATGTGTGGGTGTACGCAAAAGAGAGTACGTGTGTGCACGCCTGCACATGAGAGAGTACGAGTGCGCATGCCCACGCATGAGAGAGTACATGTGCGCGCGCCTGCGCATGAGAGAGTACGTGTATGCGCGCCTGCACGTGAGAGAGTACGTGTGTGCATATGTGCGCGTGAGAGAGTATGTGTGTGTGTGCATGAGAGATTGTGTGTGTGTGTGCGCGCATGAGAGAGTACGTATGTGTGTGTGCGTGCGCGCGAGAGTATGTATGTATACATGTGCGCGCACGAGAGTATGTATGTATGTGTGTGTGTGTGTGTGCGCGCGAGAGAGTACATGTGTGTATTTGCATGTGAGAGAGTACCTGTGTGTGTGTGTGCATGCGAGAGACAGTACCCCATGTGTGTGCGATTGTGTACCTGTGTGTGCACGCAAGAGAGAGATTACCCGTGTGTGTGTGTGCACGTGTGAGAGAAATTGCCTGTGTGTGTGTGTGCACATGCGCAAGAGTCAGTTAGTGTATGTGTGTTTGTGTGAGTGAGTGTACCTGTGTGTGGGTGCACACGAGAGTACCTGCGTGTTGTGTGTGAGAGAGAGATTACCTGTGTTTGTGTACGCATGAGATAGAGTAGTGTGTGTGTGCGCGCGCGTGAGAGAGGTTACCTGTGTTTGTGTATGTGCGAGGTAGAGTAATGTGTGTCTGTGTGAGAGTGTGTATGTGCGCACGCATGAGAGTATATATGTGAGTGTGTGTGCGCGCATGAGAGAGTACGTATGTGTGTGTGTGTGCGTGCACGCGCGAGAGAGTACGTATGTGTATATTTGCACGTGAGAGAGTACCTGTGTGTGTGTGCATGCGAGAGACAGTACCCCTATGTGTACGCGATTGTGTACCTGTGTGTGCACACAAGAGAGAGATTACCCGTGTATGTGTGTGTGTGTGTGTGCGCGCGCACATCAGAGAGAGTACCTGTGTTTGTGTGTGTGCATGTTTGTGTTTATGTGTGTGCGAGAAGCCCACTCAGGTTTCACAAACCTTTCTCGACTGTTTGGTCTCCTCTTTTCTCTCCTACATATCACCCCCTTGGCTGCAGAATGGAGGATGATGACGAGACCCATCAATTTTGCTGTCCTGCATCTGAATGCAGCAGTCCTTCCTCGAGGTAACCTGGGGAAGGTCACTGTCTTCCCACCCACCACCGCGTCCCTTCAGTCTGCCCTTTTCTTCCCTCCATCTCCCCACTCCTCCAACCAGGCGATGGCCAAAGACAGACAGACAGACACACACACACACACACACACACACACACACACACACACACACAAAAGAAGGGAGGGCTGCAGTGAGCAGCTGGAGGAAGCATCTCTAATCTGTCGCAAACTGGAAAACTGTATTATTGCTGTTCTCATCTGACTGTGCTTCTGATCGCACCTCCGGCTTCTCTCGCTCGCTCTGTCTGTCTCCCTCTCCCTTCCGTTCCACTTGCTCCGTTACTCATCGGACCTCAACGACGAGTTGGCTGCTTGGAGTCTGAAGACCATGATGATTTCTCCCGACCAGCATTGGACTTGTGCATTTAGCGAGCTGGATTGTGGCGAGAACACCCCACACCACGAACCCCCCCCCCCACCCCCCCGCCACTTCCCATTCCTACCCCTGCACCTCTTCCCGGAGTCTCTCACCCACCTCCCCATCAAACACGGAAGGATCCACCATTCTCACTCTCTCTCTGGAAGACGCCCATGCTATGGATCCTCTGCCCAAGAGAGTTCAGCTGTCTGCGCCCCACCCTCCCTCCCCCAACACACCCCTTTGGACCAACCCGATTTTGTCATCAGTGAGCATGGTGGGGGCTTTTGTGCAAGCTGGAGCAGCAACCAACTTCCCCCTCCACTGCGTGCACGCAGCTTCACTCTGTCTCTCCAGCACTTTGAATGGAGTGCAGAACCCCCAGAGGCAGAGGCTTTCAAACAACGACAGAATTCCCTGGAGAAACTCAGCAGGTCCGGGCGGCGTTTGTGCAGCAAGGAGCAGTTTCGTGTCCAGTGACTCTTCACCAGAGCTGAAAGCATTTGGGAAAGAAGGGTGAGGAGGAAGAGGAGGAGTGAGACGGTGCCCAGAGAAAGGGAGAGAAATGGATAGGCAAAAGAAGGAATTGCTGATGATAAGCTGAGGGCGAGATAAAGACTGGGGCAGGACGCTAATGGGCAGGGCGAATGATTGCAAACGGGATTGACTGTGTTGGCAGCAGCAAAACAGGAGCCAACAGGGTGTGTTAGGTGGTGGGACGTGGAGCGGGGCCTTCAAGTACTGAAATTGTTAAACTCAGCGTCGAAATCCTGAAGGCTGTAAGGTACTGAGATGGAAGATGGGGCACTGCAGCAGTCCCACGGCGGATCCGTCGATGTGGGAACACAGTGGCATGTTGAAGTGGCAGATTAAGCATTTCCCAGGCCACTTTCCCACAACCACCCACTGTAATAAAAACAGAAATTGTGGCAAAAGCTCAGCAGGTCTGGCAGCGTCCGTGTTCTGCCAAACGGTCACTGGGGGCTCGAAACGTTAACCGTGATTTCTCTCCACAGGTGCTGCCAGACCTGCTGAGCTTTTCTGGCAACTTTTCCTTCTAATTTCCAGCATCCACAGCTCTTTTGGGTTTTTGTTTGGATGGATAATTGACAGTCCTTGCAGCCTGGCGTTGCCCTCTTGTTCACCCCCCTCTTCCCCCACCCTCCGAGGCTGGAAATCTGGTGGTGAGGTCTGAACAGACCTGAAAAGGCTGCAGGGTGGTGCTGGGGTGCCTGTGGACCCTGGCTGACCTTCCCACCCCGGTCTCATTCCCCCTCAGAGGCTGGTAACCTCTCTTCACCCACAGAGTAACAAACCGCTACCTCCCCCAAGACTCCCTGGGGCCCTCTGACCGAGTCCCCTCACACTGTGTGGATGGGGTTGGGGCTGGGGGGACGTAAAACAGAAAGAAAAGGTGATGAACTGGGTTTAAGACCGAAAAATTTACTTTGCACTCTTTCTGATCCCAGTTTAAGAAATAGTTAGGGTGTTGCTGTAGACCGACGGGCGTCTGTGGGACTGTGTCACAGCCTCTGGACTGTTTGTATAAAAGCTGTACAATAATGGCTGTGAAATCTGTCCTTTGTGTTATTTCTTACCAACTAACTGTACGTACCCAGAACGCGTTTATAAACTTCATTGTTGTTGTGGGGGGATGGCCACAGTGAAATATTCTTCGATTCCTGATGATTAAACGTTATGTACATGGCTGCACCTGTCCTCAGTTGTGCTCGTTCTTGTCTGCTCCTGTCCCTCACCTCTCAGCAATATCCATTTCAGCACAGACGTCCCCTGTATACACACTCCCCACCCGACAGCCCACCTCCCCCCCACCCAGACCCTGTGGGGCACTGCCACCACCGTGATAGGACACTGAGTGGGGGGCGGGGGGGGGATGCAGGGGGGTGTTTAAAGCTCCCCCAGAGTGACTCCGAATGAAAGCTGGGGTGGGGGGTGGGGGGGCGGTGTTGTAAAGGGCGCAGCTTTCAGAAACGCTGAAAGTTTGCACGGGGGACGGGTAGGAGAAGTGTCTCTGAGCGATAACAAGGAGCTGCAGATACTGCGGCGAGAGACAACACAGCAAGAACACAGCAGGTCAGGGGCAGCACCAGAGGAGTGGGACAGGTTTCCCGAACCCGAAACAGCAGCTTTTCTGCTCCTCAGGTGCTGCCTTGGCCAGCTCCACACTGCGTTAGGACCGATTCTGCTGTTTAATTTCAATGCCCCCCCCCCAACCCTTCTACAGTACAAACATACCCCACCTCCAGCTGGTGTAACTGAGCCCCGTTACAGGCTCGATTGATCTTCGGCAAATCTATGGGCACACTCAGCATTTTCTGGCAACTGGTTCATCCCACCCGTGACAGAGACTCGGTTTCGGGGAGGGGTTTCTGGCCTGGTCTGCGGCCTTCTCTCCTCAGCTACAGTGCAGGCTTGAGTCTCTGGGGTGTAGCGGGCACGGAACCCCAGGGCTGACCGCGCTGCTTTAATGCCCTACACCTTAGAATCCAAAAGAGCCATCTGTGGTGATGACCAAATTTAGGGGGTGGGCTAGAGGAGGGAGGGGGTGCTGCTGGTAGTTTCAGTACAGAAGGGGGATGAGGCCTCCTGCGGCAACGTGCAGTAGGCGTTGAGAAGAATACAGAATGTGTTCCATAAATTGGGGCATCTTGAACCTCACCATGAAATACTGCAGTTTGGGTAGAAACTATAATTTTTTCCTGAATGAAGTGGGAGTAAAGAGAGTGGCAGAGAAGCATCTGGGGGTGCTGAAGGCAATGCTACGCAGTTCATCAGTGAGTAAATCAAACACAGACAAAATGGGACTGGCCTCTAAGGACTTTGGGTTAAATGTATATTTGACCTCAGTTGCTCCCCACTCAGAATAGTGCACAGACTCCTGTTTCCTGTACCCCCGGGGAATACTGTGTACACTCCCAGTCTCCACATTCCCGCTGGGAATACTGCACACAGTCATGGTTTCTGTATCCACCTGGGCATCCTACACACAGTCCCGGCCTCATCATGCTACTGGGAATACCATGCACCATTACTGTCTCTGGGGCCCATTGGGAATACTGTACACGGTTGCTGTCTCCAAATCCCACTGGAAATACCAAGCGCAGTTGCTGATGGGCTACCCCAGAATGTTAAGGAAGAATGTACTGGCTCCCCATCTTTTTAATGACGCCCCCCCACCCCCCCCCCCACCGCCTCCTGATTAGGTAAAACAAAGTTAATTTTGAAAGGGTCCCCACCCTGGTGTACAGCTTTCTCTTGGATCTCATCAATGTTTGTTCTTAAAGGAGCCAAATTAACCAGGTTTTCTTGAAATAACAAAAAGAGTAGCTCTATTAATTACTAAATGCAAGAGAAATTAGGAATGGAACACAGAAGAGCTGAACTCCAAATGGTCCAAGGACAGATGTAAGGCCCAGACTCTGACTTGTTCATAAAGGGCAGGCAGTTGAACACTGGGGCCGTTGCACTGAAAGTTACCAGTAGCATTGATGTTTGTATTTGAACAGGAGGCTTTAAAATCCTTAGTTTTGCAGATCGGTTGAAATTCTGTAGTTTGGTTCATTTGACCTGTGGTTGAAATCCAGTGCTCGGTGAGACAGAGAGCCCATCTGCTGCCCGACGTCCTCTTCGTTCCATTTGCAGCACATGGAGTAGTAACTCTTCCTTAACCTTCAACGCAGGGGTTACCAGGAGATAACGTGTCAACTGAAGCTTATCAACACACCAGCACGTGAACCCAGGCTGGTACAACACATTTGTACGTACAATGCACCCCAAAACTCTCACTTAGATTCCAGTCTGTAACTCACTGCCAACTATCTCTGATTCTGTATGTATATCCCCAAGGACCTCTCGATCAGATTCCAGTCTGTAACTCCCTCCTGGGGGGTATCTGTTATTCTGTATATAAACCCCCCCGAACACCCTCGATCGGATTCCAGTCTGTAACTCCCTCCCGAGTTGTCTGTTATTCTGTATATAAACCCCCCCGAACCCCTCGATCAGATTCCAGTCTGTAACTCCCTCCTCGGGGGGTATCTGTTATTCTGTATATAAACCGCCCCCCCGAACCCCCTTGATCAGATTCCAGTCTGTAACTCCCTCCCGGGGGGCTATCTGTTATTCTGTATATAAACCGCCCCCCCGAACCCCCTTGATCAGATTCCAGTCTGTAACTCCCTCCCGGGGAGGGTATCTATTATTCTGTATATAAACCCCCCCCCGAACCCCCTCGATCAGATTCCAGTCTGTAACTCCCTCCCCGGGGGGGGTATCTGTTATTCTGTATATAAACAACCCCAAACCCACGCGATCAGATTCCAGTCTGTAACTCCCTCCTCGGGGGGTATCTGTTATTCTGTATATAAACCCCCTCGAACCCCCTCAATCAGATTCCAGTCTGTAACTCCCTCCCCGGGGGGGTATCTGTTATTCTGTATATAAACCCCCCCCCGAACCCCCTCGATCAGATTCCAGTCTGTAACTCCCTCCCCGGGGGGGTATCTGTTATTCTGTATATAAACTCCCTGAACCCCTCGATCAGATTCCAGTCTGTAACTCCCTCCCCGGGGGGGTATCTGTTATTCTGTATATAAACCCCCTCGAACCCCCTCAATCAGATTCCAGTCGGTAACTCCCTCCCCGGGGGGGTATCTGTTATTCTGTATATAAACTCCCTGAACCCCTCGATCAGATTCCAGTCTGTAACTCCTTCCAGTCTGTTATTCTGTATATAAACCACTCTGAAACCCTCAATTAGATTCCGGTCTGTAACTCCCTCCAGGTTAGGTGTTATTTGATATTCAAGCTGCCGGCATACCTTGATTAGATTCAATCTGTAATTTGCTCCTGGACAATTGTTATTCAATACACCATATCCCCACAGCACTGACTCTCCAACTGTGCAGCAGTTCCCCAGCCCAGACCCTCAAACAGTGCCCATTTCCTCAGCGCTGACCCTCCAACAGTGCTCGCAATCGAAGCACTGATCCTCCGACAGTGCGGTGCTCCCTCAGCACTGACCCTCTGACAGTGCCCACTCCCTCAGCACTGACCCTCTGACAGTGCCCACTCCCTCAGCACTGACCCTCTGACAGTGCTGCACTCCTTCAGCACTGACCCACAAAGAGTGCGGTCCTCCCTCAGACAGTGCAGCACTCCCACTGCACTGACCCTCCGAACATGTGGTGCTCCCTCAGCACTGACCCTCCGACAGCGCAACGCTCTCTGCACACCGACCCTACGACAATGTCCACTCCCTCAGCACAGACCCTTCTACAGCGAACCCGCCTGCTGCACTGGCCCTCTGAACATGTGGTGGTCCCTCAGCACTGAACCTCCAACAGCATGATGCTGTCTCAGCACTGACCCTCCGACAGTGCCCGCTCCCTCAGTTCTGACCCTCCGACAGTGCCTACTCCCAAAGAACAGACCTTCTGACAGTGCCCACTCCCTCAGCACTGACCCTCCTACAGCATACGCTCCCTCTGCACTGACCGTCTAACAATGCATTACGTCATCATCACTGACCTTCCAATAGGGTCTGCTCCATCCGCACTGACCCTCCAACAGTATGGCAGTCCCTCAGCACTGGACCTCTGACCGTGCCCACTCCCTCAGCACTGACCCACCGACAGTGCCCGCTCCCTCAGCACTGACCCTCCGACAGTTCCCGCTCCCTCAGCACTGACCCTCCGACAGTGCCCACTCCCTCAGCACTGACCCTCCGACAGTTCCCGCTCCCTCAGCACTGACCCTCCGACAGTGCCCACTCCCTCAGCACTGACCCTCCGACAGTGCCTGCTCCCTCAGCGCTGACCCTCCGACAGTGCTCACTCCCTTAGCACTGACCCTCTGGCAGGGCGGCATTCTGTCAGAACTGACTCTCCGAATGTGCAGTGCTCCCTCAGTATTGACTCTCCGAAAGTGCAGTGCTCCCTCAGCATTGACCCTCCGACAGTGCAGCACTCCCTCAGCACTGACCCTCCGACAGTGCCCGCTCCCTCAGCGCTGACCCTCCGACAGTGCCCGCTCCCTCAGCACTGACCCTCCGACAGTGCCCACTCCCTCAGCACTGACCCTCCGACAGTGCCCACTCCCTCAGCACTGACCCACCGACAGTGCAGCGCTCCCTCAGCACTGACCCTCCGACAGTGCCCGCTCCCTCAGCGCTGACCCTCCGACAGTACGGCGCTCCCTCAGCACTGACCCTCTGACAGTGCCCGCTCCCTCAGCACTGACCCTCCGACAGTGCCCGCTCCCTCAGCACGGACCCACCGACAGTGCCCGCTCCCTCAGCACTGACCCTCCGACAGTGCCCGCTCCCTCAGCACTGACCCTCCAACAGTGCCCACTCCCTCAGCACTGACCCTCTGACAGTGCCCGCTCCCTCAGCACTGACCCTCCGACAGTGCCCGCTCCCTCAGCGCTGACCCTCCGACAGTATGGCGCTCCCTTAGCGCTGACCCTCCGACAGTGCCCACTCCCTCAGCACTGACCCTCCGACAGTGCCCGCTCCCTCAGCACTGACCCACCGACAGTGCCCGCTCCCTCAGCACTGACCCTCCGACAGTGCCCACTCCCTCAGCACTGACCCTCCGACAGTGCCTGCTCCCTCAGCGCTGACCCTCCGACAGTGCCCGCTCCCTCAGCGCTGACCCTCCGACAGTGCTCATTCCCTTAGCACTGACCCTCTGGCAGGGCGGCATTCTGTCAGAACTGACTCTCCGAATGTGCAGTGCTCCCTCAGTATTGACTCTCCGAAAGTGCAGTGCTCCCTCAGCATTGACCCTCCGACAGTGCAGCACTCCCTCAGCACTGACCCTCCGACAGTGCCCGCTCCCTCAGCGCTGACCCTCCGACAGTGCCCGCTCCCTCAGCACTGACCCTCCGACAGTGCCCACTCCCTCAGCACTGACCCTCCGACAGTGCCCACTCCCTCAGCACTGACCCACCGACAGTGCAGCGCTCCCTCAGCACTGACCCTCCGACAGTGCCCGCTCCCTCAGCGCTGACCCTCCGACAGTACGGCGCTCCCTCAGCACTGACCCTCTGACAGTGCCCGCTCCCTCAGCACTGACCCTCCGACAGTGCCCGCTCCCTCAGCACGGACCCACCGACAGTGCCCGCTCCCTCAGCACTGACCCTCCAACAGTGCCCACTCCCTCAGCACTGACCCTCTGACAGTGCCCGCTCCCTCAGCACTGACCCTCCGACAGTGCCCGCTCCCTCAGCGCTGACCCTCCGACAGTATGGCGCTCCCTTAGCGCTGACCCTCCGACAGTGCCCACTCCCTCAGCACTGACCCTCCGACAGTGCCCGCTCCCTCAGCACTGACCCACCGACATTGCCCGCTCCCTCAGCACTGACCCTCCGACAGTGCCCGCTCCCTCAGCACTGACCCTCCGACAGTGCCTGCTCCCTCAGCGCTGACCCTCCGACAGTGCTCATTCCCTTAGCACTGACCCTCTGGCAGGGCGGCATTCTGTCAGAACTGACTCTCCGAATGTGCAGTGCTCCCTCAGTATTGACTCTCCGAAAGTGCAGTGCTCCCTCAGCATTGACCCTCCGACAGTGCAGCACTCCCTCAGCACTGACCCTCCGACAGTGCCCGCTCCCTCAGCGCTGACCCTCCGACAGTGCCCACTCCCTCAGCACTGACCCTCCGACAGTGCCCACTCCCTCAGCACTGACCCTCCGAC
Source organism: Stegostoma tigrinum (assembly GCF_030684315.1). NCBI lineage: Eukaryota > Metazoa > Chordata > Chondrichthyes > Orectolobiformes > Stegostomatidae > Stegostoma > Stegostoma tigrinum. The sequence continues at coordinate 2,921,915 of NC_081402.1, forward strand.
AGTGCCCACTCCCTCAGCACTGACCCACCGACAGTGCAGCGCTCCCTCAGCACTGACCCTCCGACAGTACGGCGCTCCCTCAGCACTGACCCTCCGACAGTGCGGCGCGCCCTCAGCACTGACCCTCCGACAGTGCCCGCTCCCTCAGCACTGACCCACCGACAGTGCCCACTCCCTCAGCACTGACCCTCCGACAGTGCCCACTCCCTCAGCACTGACCCTCCGACAGTGCTCACTCCCTTAGCACTGACCCTCTGGCAGGGCGGCATTCTGTCAGAACTGACTCTCCGAATGTGCAGTGCTCCCTCAGTATTGACCCTCCGACAGTGCAGCACTCCCTCAGCACTGACCCTCCGACAGTGCCCGCTCCCTCAGCGCTGACCCTCCGACAGTGCCCGCTCCCTCAGCACTGACCCTCCGACAGTGCGGCGCTCCCTCAGCGCTGACCCTCCGACAGTTCCCGCTCCCTCAGCACTGACCCTCCGACAGTGCCCACTCCCTCAGCACTGACCCTCCGACAGTGCTCACTCCCTTAGCACTGACCCTCTGGCAGGGTGGCATTCTGTTAGAACTGACTCTCCGAATGTGCAGTGCTCCCTCAGTATTGACTCTCCGAAAGTGCAGTGCTCCCTCAGCATTGACCCTCCGACAGTGCAGCACTCCCTCAGCACTGACCCTCCGACAGTGCCCGCTCCCTCAGCGCTGACCCTCCGACAGTGCCCCCTCCCTCAGCACTGACCCTCCGACAGTGCCCGCTCCCTCAGCACTGACCCTCCGACAGTGCCCGCTCCCTCAGCACTGACCCTCCGACAGTGCCCACTCCCTTAGCACTGACCCTCTGGCTTGGCGGCATCCTGTTAGAACTGACTCTCCAAATGTGCAGTGCTCCCTCAGTATTGACTCTCCGAAAGTGCAGTGCTCCCTCAGCATTGACCCTCCGACAGTGCAGCACTCCCTCAGCACTGACCCTCCGACAGTGCCCGCTCCCTCAGCGCTGACCCTCCGACAGTTCCCGCTCCCTCAGCACTGACCCTCCGACAGTGCCCTCTCCCTCAGCACTGACCCTCTGACAGTGCCCACTCCCTCAGCGCTGACCCTCCGACAGTGCCCACTCCCTTAGCACTGACCCTCTGGCTTGGTGGCATTCTGTTAGAACTGACTCTCCGAAAGTGCAGTGCTCCCTCAGCACTGACCCTCTGACAGTGCCCACTCCCTCAGCGCTGACCCTCCGACAGTGCCCGCTCCCTCAGCGCTGACCCTCCGACAGTTCCCGCTCCCTCAGCACTGACCCTCCGACAGTGCCCACTCCCTCAGCACTGACCCTCCGACAGTGCTCACTCCCTTAGCACTGACCCTCTGGCAGGGCGGCATTCTGTCAGAACTGACTCTCCGAATGTGCAGTGCTCCCTCAGTATTGACCCTCCGACAGTGCAGCACTCCCTCAGCACTGACCCTCCGACAGTGCCCGCTCCCTCAGCGCTGACCCTCCGACAGTGCCCGCTCCCTCAGCACTGACCCTCCGACAGTGCGGCGCTCCCTCAGCGCTGACCCTCCGACAGTTCCCGCTCCCTCAGCACTGACCCTCCGACAGTGCCCACTCCCTCAGCACTGACCCTCCGACAGTGCTCACTCCCTTAGCACTGACCCTCTGGCAGGGTGGCATTCTGTTAGAACTGACTCTCCGAATGTGCAGTGCTCCCTCAGTATTGACTCTCCGAATGTGCAGTGCTCCCTCAGTATTGACTCTCCGAAAGTGCAGTGCTCCCTCAGCATTGACCCTCCGACAGTGCAGCACTCCCTCAGCACTGACCCTCCAACAGTGCCCACTCCCTCAGCACTGACCCTCTGACAGTGCCCGCTCCCTCAGCACTGACCCTCCGACAGTGCCCGCTCCCTCAGCGCTGACCCTCCGACAGTATGGCGCTCCCTTAGCGCTGACCCTCCGACAGTGCCCACTCCCTCAGCACTGACCCTCCGACAGTGCCCGCTCCCTCAGCACTGACCCACCGACATTGCCCGCTCCCTCAGCACTGACCCTCCGACAGTGCCCGCTCCCTCAGCACTGACCCTCCGACAGTGCCTGCTCCCTCAGCGCTGACCCTCCGACAGTGCTCATTCCCTTAGCACTGACCCTCTGGCAGGGCGGCATTCTGTCAGAACTGACTCTCCGAATGTGCAGTGCTCCCTCAGTATTGACTCTCCGAAAGTGCAGTGCTCCCTCAGCATTGACCCTCCGACAGTGCAGCACTCCCTCAGCACTGACCCTCCGACAGTGCCCGCTCCCTCAGCGCTGACCCTCCGACAGTGCCCACTCCCTCAGCACTGACCCTCCGACAGTGCCCACTCCCTCAGCACTGACCCTCCGACAGTGCCCACTCCCTCAGCACTGACCCACCGACAGTGCAGCGCTCCCTCAGCACTGACCCTCCGACAGTACGGCGCTCCCTCAGCACTGACCCTCCGACAGTGCGGCGCGCCCTCAGCACTGACCCTCCGACAGTGCCCGCTCCCTCAGCACTGACCCACCGACAGTGCCCACTCCCTCAGCACTGACCCTCCGACAGTGCCCACTCCCTCAGCACTGACCCTCCGACAGTGCTCACTCCCTTAGCACTGACCCTCTGGCAGGGCGGCATTCTGTCAGAACTGACTCTCCGAATGTGCAGTGCTCCCTCAGTATTGACCCTCCGACAGTGCAGCACTCCCTCAGCGCTGACCCTCCGACAGTGCCCGCTCCCTCAGCGCTGACCCTCCGACAGTTCCCGCTCCCTCAGCACTGACCCTCCGACAGTGCCCACTCCCTCAGCACTGACCCTCCGACAGTGCCCCCTCCCTCAGCACTGACCCTCCGACAGTGCCCGCTCCGTCAGCACTGACCCTCCGACAGTGCCCGCTCCCTCAGCACTGACCCTCCGACAGTGCCCACTCCCTTAGCACTGACCCTCTGGCTTGGCGGCATTCTGTTAGAACTGACTCTCCAAATGTGCAGTGCTCCCTCAGTATTGACTCTCCGAAAGTGCAGTGCTCCCTCAGCATTGACCCTCCGACAGTGCAGCACTCCCTCAGCACTGACCCTCCGACAGTGCCCGCTCCCTCAGCGCTGACCCTCCGACAGTTCCCGCTCCCTCAGCACTGACCCTCCGACAGTGCCCTCTCCCTCAGCACTGACCCTCTGACAGTGCCCACTCCCTCAGCGCTGACCCTCCGACAGTGCCCACTCCCTTAGCACTGACCCTCTGGCTTGGTGGCATTCTGTTAGAACTGACTCTCCGAAAGTGCAGTGCTCCCTCAGCACTGACCCTCTGACAGTGCCCACTCCCTCAGCGCTGACCCTCCGACAGTGCCCGCTCCCTCAGCGCTGACCCTCCGACAGTTCCCGCTCCCTCAGCACTGACCCTCCGACAGTGCCCGCTCCCTCAGCACTGACCCTCCGACAGTGCCCGCTCCCTCAGCGCTGACCCTCCGGCTGCGTTCTTTGCACTGCATACCATGATTGTAGACTGTGGTGTTTTTCCAGCGAGTGCTTTGTGACTTGTGTTTTCTGTGAGACCATTTCTTCTGCCTGTCAATGCCTCCTGTTCCCCCTGAACTCTCCCAGACCTTAGCAGCCTGGTGCCGGCACATCCTATCCATCCAACTGGAATGTCAGTGACATGTTGAAGCTCCTGATATCCCTCCTGCCGATGTCTGCAGTTTCCCTCCCTAGGCTTCTTGTTTGGAACCTCACCAAGAGGAAATTCCAGAGTTCAGGCTTGCAATCTCTTCACAGCAGGCTGTTCCTGTTTGTTTGACACAAACAGATTTGCTCCTGATCGATGAATTGCCCTGCCAACGCTGCCCCCATTCTGTCCTGCAGTCCCAACAGCGAGCCTTTGACAGTCTGACTGCAACCCTGACAATAAATGTGAAGCTGGACCTGTGCGAGGGAGCTATGAGGTGAGCAGATCCACAGTTGACAAAAGAGCTGTAAATTTCCCGAGTCCTTCTCCCTCCCTGCAAGGAACTGCAGAGGCTGGGAATCCTGTGGTGAATTACTCCCCTCCTCACTCACCCTCCCACCCCCGCCCCCCGCTCCCCCTCCCAAAAGGAGCCTGTCCCAGCATCGAAAAGGCAACAGGCAGGAGGGTGAGGGACCTCTCCCCACTTGACAGGATGGGTGCGGTTCCAACAACACGCAGCAAGCTCGAAACCGTCCAGGACAAAGGCCCCCAACCCCGTCCCTGTGTGATCGACACCCTAGCCCCTACCATCAACACTCCCTCCCTCCACCACCGACGCACAGCAGCAGCATGTTCACCATCTCTACAAGACACAATGCAGCAACTCTCTGAGGGTCCTCCAACAGCACCTTCCAAACCCCCACACTCCCTAACCACCGGAAGGGTGAGGGCGGCAGATGCATAGGGTGATACCAGCCCCCTGAAAGTTCTCCACCCAGCCCTCCCACAGATACACGCATCAGTACTGAGGATGTGGGAACTGTTAGAGGACCAGAACTGAGGGGTCACTATAGTGTCAGAGGGTGACAGTTGCTGGAGTGAGCACCGTTGAAGGGTCAGTGCTGAGGGAGCGCCACATTGTCAGGGGGTCAGCACTGAGGGAGTGGGCACTGTCAGAAGGTCAGCACTAAGAGAGCGGGCACTGTCAGAGGGTCAGCATTGAAGGAGTGGGCACTGTCAGAAGGTCAGCATTGAGGGAGCGTTGAGGGAGCGGGCACTGTCAGAGTGTCAGCACTGATGGAGCGGGCACTGTCAGAGGGTCAGCGTTGAGGGAGGGGGCACTGTCAGAGGGTCAGCATTGAGTGAGTGGACACTGTCAGAGGGTCAGTACTGAGGGAGCGGGCACTGTCAGAGGGTCAGTGCTGAGGGAGCGGGCACTGTCAGAGGGTCAGCGTTGAGGGAGGGGGCACTGTCAGAGGGTCAGTGCTGAGGGAGCGGGCACTGTCAGAGGGTCAGTACTGAGGGAGCGGGCACTGTCAGAGGGTCAGCACTGAGGGAGCAGGCACTGTCAGAGGGTCAGCATTGAGTGAGTGGGCACTGTCAGAGGGTCAGTGCTGAGGGAGTGGGCACTGTCAGAGGGTCGGTGCTGAGGGAGTGGGCACTGTCAGAGGGTCGGTGCTGAGGGAGTGGGCATTGTCAGTGGTGTGGTATTTCAGAACAAGGTGGTAAAGCCCGAGTGCCTGTGTGTTTTCTCATCAGGATGTCTATTGTCATTTGGCTGCTATTAGGATTTATATGGGGAACAGGTGCAGTTAGAGGTCTCTGTGTGTCCTGGGTTCAGTATTTATTGCACATCCAACTTCACTCCATAAAAAGAGCTGGCTTGTGTTTGTAGTGTCTGTTTGTTGGGATCTTGCTGTTCAATAATTGGCCTACCCTGACCGTGACACTACCTCAGTGACCGTAACATGCTTTGATTGCATCCTGGATTGTGGTCAGGGGTTGGAGAGCAATGTATGTGATTAGTCGTCACGTGTGTTTTTCGTGATCTGTTTGACCATTGCAGGCATTCTCATACCTTATATAGTGTGGTCGCTGTGTTGCAAAAATGGAACAACTTCCACGGATTCTGTCCACATTCAGGGAGCTCTGTGATTTAAACGCAGATTCAAGCAGAAGTTCAATTCCAAGGCCCTTCTTTTCCAAATGCATTCTCATCTCAACACCCTCCTGCCTCCCCTCCCCTCTCCCTTCCTCTCCACACTTTCCGGATATGTTTTCATTTCCAAACCCTCTCCCGCCAGCCCCTGAACACTCCATGTTTGAATCCCTCGGGTAGGTCAGGTCTCTGCCCTGGGACCAAACCCCTCTGTAACCAAGCCAAGTGGGATTGATCCCTCTGTCCCCGGTTCTGTTTTCTGTTATCCACTCTCATCCCAGTTATTCCCCCTTCCCTGTCCCTGTCACCTCGTACAATATTCCTGAAATATCTGCATTGACTAATGTTCCAGCCTGTCATGTGTGCCACTCCCCAAGGTTCACCTCTGCAGCGTAGCAGCTGTAGGGTGTTTGATTAATGTGTTGGTGACTCGAATGATGTTTTCCAGAGATCTTGCCAGGGAGCTAACAGGATCAATGCACAGAAAGTATTTCTCGAGCTTAGAAGAGTTTGGGGCAATGGGGGCTTGGTGGACATAGCCAAAAAGAGGCTGTTCAGCTGTGATGTGCAGAAACTGTTTCACTAGCAGAGGGGAGATTTGTAGCTTAGTCCCCAAATGGTCAGTCAACAGTGTGTCAGTGAGCTCACACCCACCAGAGAGTCAGACAGCATGGAATCTGGGGAGCATTTTGTTTGTCGGAGGGACGGTGGGACAGCAGATCAAGGGATCTCAGTTTGAACCTGATTACATTTATTATTGTCACATGTACTGAGATACAGTGAAAAGTGATGTTTTGTGTGCTGCACAAGCAGATTGTAGCATACCAAGTGCTTCAGGGTAGCAAAATAGTGTGTCAAATACAGAGTTATTGCTGCAGGGAAGGAGCGGAGAGAGAGAGAGAGAGAGAGAGAAGGATTAACATTCAAAAGGTCCATTCAGAAGTTCAATAACAGTGGGGAAGAAGCTGTTCTTGAATCTATTCGTACACGTATTCAAAAACTTTTACATCTTCTGCCTGTTGGATGAGGATGGAATAGAGGATAAACAGGGTGGGAGGGGTCTTTGTGTTGGTTGCTTTCCTGAGGCAGCGGGAAGCATAGTTGGAGTCAGTGGATGGAAGGCTGGTTTGCATGATGGGCTGGGCTGTGTTCATGACTCTCTGTAGTTTCTGGCAATCTTGGGAGCAGTTGTTGCCATACCACCCTGTGATACATCCAGATAGGATGCTTTCTAAGGTGCATCTGTAAAAATTGGTAAGCATCCTTGTGTACCTGCTTAGTCTCCTGAGGAGGGAGAGACATTGTTGTGCTTTCTTGGCCATTGTTCCTGGAAACTTGACAGTCTCCACCATCTCCACCTCAGCACCATTGATGCAGACAGGGGCATGCCCTCCAGTTGGCTGCTCCATCCGGAAGTGTAGAACATAGAACATAGAAAAGGACAGCACAGTACAGGCCCTTCGGCCCACGATGTTGTGCCGTGGAATAATCCTAATCCAAAAATAAAACAACCTAACCTACATTCCCCTCAATTCACTGCTGCCCTTGTGCATGTCCAGCAGTCGCTTAAATGTCACTAATGACTCCGCTTCCACGACTACCACAGGCAAACTATTCCATGCGCTCACAACTCTCTGGGTGAAGAACTTCCCTCTGACATCTCCTCTATACCTTTCCTCCTAACACCTTAAAACTATGACCCCTCGTGGCAGTCAATCCTGCCCTGGGGAAAAGTCTCTGGCTGTCGACTCTATCCATGCCTCTCATTACCTTGTACACCTCGATCAGGTCACCTCTCTTCCTCCTTCTCTCCAGAGAGAAAAGTCCGAGCTCAATCAACCTCTCCTCGTAAGACAAGCCCTCCAGTCCAGGCAGCATCCTGTACTTGTAACACCGATTATGCCCCTTAAACCCTGGCCTCCTCGGAGCTTCGAGACCTGGTTGTGAGACCTCAGATAGTCCTACCCCAAACCCCAAATGTGATGTCAAAGATTTCCTCTCCTCCTGCTGGTTTGCTCTCTCTCTCTCTGTCCCAATCACTTCATCCTGCCTTAAATGTAGTGAACAAGAGCAGAGAAACCAGAAAGGAGGAGATTGAAACAGTGTAACTGGGTTGAGGAGGCAGTGACAGAGAGGAAAGGAGTGAGATGCCTCCGTCTCCCTTGGGTCAGGGTTCCTGCCTGGGATGGATGACGTTTGGGTTCAATCCTGCTGCCACCTTATCCCCACATCTGTACACCACCTTTGTCTCTCTGTGTCTATCTCCCTCCCTCTCCCTGGCTTTTTCTATCCCTTTACCGCGCACTCTCTGTATTAGTCTGTCTGTCTGTCTCCATCTTTCTGTCTCACTGTGTCTTTATCTCCCTCTCTCCATCTCCTCTCGCTATGCCTCACTCTGACTCTATCTTCATGTCTCTCTCTGTATGTGGAGCGCATACGGTTTTCCCCTCTCTGTCTCCATCTCTCTCTCTCCCTCTCTCTTTACACCTCTTTCTCAGAGAGTAGTAAGGGAATGGAACGCGTTGACTGCAACGGGAGTAGATTCGCCAACTTTAGGTACATTTAAGTCGTCATTGGATGAGCATATGGACGTACATGGAATAGTGTAGGTTAGATGGGCTTGAGATTGGTATTACAGGTCGGCACAACATCGAGGGCCGAAGGGCCTGTACTGTGCTGTAATGTTCTATGTTCTGTATGTGTGTATTATTTTCTCTCTCTCACTGTCTCTTTGCACCGCTCTGTTTCTGTGTGAATTATTCTCTCTCTCTCTCTCTCTTTGCACCGCTCTGTTTCTGTGTGAATTATTCTCTCTCTCTCTCTCTCTTTGCACCGCTCTGTTTCTGTGTGAATTATTCTCTCTCTCTCTCTCTCTTTGCACCGCTCTGTTTCTGTGTGAATTATTCTCTCTCTCTCTCTCTCTCTTTGGACCGCTCTGTTTCTGTGTAAATTATTCTCTCTCACTCTCTTTGCACCGCTCTATTTCTGTGTGAATTATTCTCTCTCTCTCTTTGCACCGCTCTGTTTCTGTGTGAAGTATTCTCTCTCTCTCTCTCTCTCTCTCTTTGCACCGCTCTGTTTCTGTGTGAATTATTCTCTCTCTCTCTCTCTCTCTCTTTGCACCGCTCTGTTTCTGTGTGAATTATTCTCTCTCTCTCTCTCTCTCTCTCTCTTTGCACCGCTCTGTATCTGTGTGAATTATTCTCTCTCGCTCTCTGTCTCTTTGCACCGCTCTGTTTCTGTGTGAATTATTCTCTCTCTCTCTCTCTCTCTTTGCACCGCTCTGTTTCTGTGTGTATTATTCTCTCTCTCTCTCTTTGCACTGCTCTGTTTCTGTGTGAATTATTCTCTCTCTCTCTCTCTCTCTCTCTCTCTCTTTGCACCGCTCTGTTTCTGTGTGAATTATTCTCTCTCTCTCTCTCTTTTCACCGCTCTGTTTCTGTGTGAACTATTTTCTCTCTCTCTCTCTCTTTGCACCACTCTGTTTCTCTGTGAATTATTCTCTCTCTCTCTCTCTCTCTTTGCACCGCTCTGTTTCTGTGTGAATTATTCTCTCTCTCTCTCTCTCTCTCTCTTTGCACCGCTCTGTTTCTGTGTGAATTATTCTCTCTCTCTCTCTCTCTCTTTGCACCACTCTGTTTCTGTGTGAATTATTCTCTCTCTCTCTCTCCGTGCACCGCTCTGTTTCTGTGTGAATTATTCTCTCTCTCTCTCTCTCTCTCTCTCTTTGCACCGCTCTGTATCTGTGTGAATTATTCTCTCTCTCTCTCTCCTTGCACCGCTCTGTTTCTGTGTGAATTATTCTCTCTCTCTCTCTCTCTCTCTTTGCACCGCTCTGTATCTGTGTGAATTATTCTCTCTCTCTCTCTCTTTGCACCGCTCTGTATCTGTGTGAATTATTCTCTCTCTCTCTCTCCTTGCACCGCTCTGTTTCTGTGTGAATTATTCTCTCGCTCTCTGTGTCTTTGCACCGCTCTGTTTCTGTGTGAATTATTCTCTCTCTCTCTCTCTCTCTTTGCACCGCTCTGTTTCTGTGTGAATTTTTCTCTCTCTCTCTCTCTCTTTGCACCGCTCTGTTTCTGTGTGAATTATTTTCTCTCTCTCTCTCTCTTTGCACCACTCTGTTTCTCTGTGAATTATTCTCTCTCTCTCTCTCTCTCTTTGCACCGCTCTGTTTCTGTGTGAATTATTCTCTCTCTCTCTCTCTCTTTGCACCGCTCTGTTTCTGTGTGAATTATTCTCTCTCTCTCTCTCTGTGTCTTTGCACTGCTCTGTTTCTGTGTGAATTATTCTCTCTCTCTCTCTTTTTGCACCGCTCTGTTTCTGTGTGAATTATTCTCTCTCTCTCTCTCTCTGTGTCTTTGCACCGCTCTGTTTCTGTGTGAATTATTCTCTCTCTCTCTCTCTCTTTGCACCGCTCTGTTTCTGTGTGAATTATTCTCTCTCTCTGTCTCTTTGCACCGCTCTGTTTCTGTGTGAATTATTCTCTCTCTCTCTCTCTCTCTTTGTACCGCTCTGTTTCTGTGTGAATTATTCTCTCTCTCTCTCTCTCTCTCTCTCTGTGTCTTTGCACCGCTCTGTTTCTGTGTGAATTATTCTCTCTCTCTCTCTCTTTTTGCACCGCTCTGTTTCTGTGTGAATTATTCTCTCTCTCTCTCTGTGTCGTTGCACCGCTCTGTTTCTGTGTGAATTATTCTCTCTCTCTCTCTCTTTGCACCGCTCTGTTTCTGTGTGAATTATTCTCTCTCTCTCTGTCTCTTTGCACCGCTCTGTTTCTGTGTGAATTATTCTCTCTCTCTCTCTCTCCCTCTTTGCACCGCTCTGTTTCTGTGTGAATTATTCTCTCTCTCTCTCTCTCTTTCTCGGCACCGCTCTGTTTCTGTGTGAATTATTCTCTCTCTCTCTCTCCCTCTTTGCACCGCTCTGTTTCTGTGTGAATTATTCTCTCTCTCTCTCTCTCTTTCTCGGCACCGCTCTGTTTCTGTGTGAATTATTCTCTGTCTCTCTCTCTCTCTATGCACCGCTCTGTTTCTGTGTGTATTATTCTCTCTCTCTCTGTCTCTTTGCACCGCTCTGTTTCTGTGTGAATTATTCTCTCTCTCTCTGTCTCTTTGCACCGCTCTGTTTCTGTGTGAATTATTCTCTCTCTCTCTCTCTTTGCACCGCTCTGTTTCTGTGTGAAGTATTCTCTCTCTCTCTCTCTCTCTTTGCACCGCTCTGTTTCTGTGTGAATTATTCTCTCTCTCTCACTCTCTCTTTGCACCGCTCTGTTTCTGTGTGAAGTATTCTCTCTCTCTCTCTCTCTCTCTCTTTGCACCGCTCTGTTTCTGTGTGAATTATTCTCTCTCTCTCTCTCTTTGCACCGCTCTGTTTCTGTGTGAAATATTCTCTCTCTCTCTCTCTTTGCACCGCTCTGTTTCTGTGTGAATTATTCTCTCTCTCTCTCTCTCTTTGCACCGCTCTGTTTCTGTGTGAATTATTCTCTCTCTCTCTCTCTCTCTCTCTCTTTCTCTGCACCGCTCTGTTTCTGTGTGAATTATTCTCTCTCTCTCTCTCTGTCTCTTTGCACCGCTCTGTTTCTGTGTGAATTATTCTCTCTCTCTCTCTCTCTGTCTCTTTGCACCGCTCTGTTTCTGTGTGAATTATTCTCTGTCTCTCTCTCTCTTTCCACCGCTCTGTTTCTGTGTGAATTATTCTCTCTCTCTCTCTCTTTGCACCGCTCTGTTTCTGTGTGAAGTATTCTCTCTCTCTCTCTCTTTGCACCGCTCTGTTTCTGTGTGAATTATTCTCTCTCTCTCTCTTTGCATCGCTCTGTTTCTGTGTGAATTATTCTCTCTCTCTCTCTCTCTCTTTGCACCACTCTGTTTCTGTGTGAATTATTCTCTCTCTCTCTCTCTTTGAACCGCTCTGTTTCTGTGTGAATTATTCTCTCTCTCTCTCTTTGCACCGCTCTGTTTCTGTGTGAATTATTCTCTCTCTCTCTCTTTGCACCGCTCTGTTTCTATGTGAAGTATTCTCTCTCTCTCTCTCTCTCTTTGCACCGCTCTGTTTCTGTGTGAAGTATTCTCTCTCTCTCTCTCTCTTTGCACCGCTCTGTTTCTGTGTGAATTATTCTCACTCTCTCTCTCTCTTTGCACCGCTCTGTTTCTGTGTGAATTATTCTCTCTCTCTCTCTCTCTCTCTCTCTGTGTCTTTGCACTGCTCTGTTTCTGTGTGAATTATTCTCTCTCTCTCTCTTTTTGCACCGCTCTGTTTCTGTGTGAATTATTCTCTCTCTCTCTCTCTGTGTCTTTGCACCGCTCTGTTTCTGTGTGAATTATTCTCTCTCTCTCTCTCTCTTTGCACTGCTCTGTTTCTCTGTGAATTATTCTCTCTCTCTGTCTCTTTGCACCGCTCTGTTTCTGTGTGAATTATTCTCTCTCTCTCTCTCTTTGCACCGCTCTGTTTCTGTGTGAATTATTCTCTCTCTCTGTCTCTTTGCACCGCTCTGTTTCTGTGTGAATTATTCTCTCTCTCTCTCTCTTTGCACCGCTCTGTGTCTGTGTGAATTATTCTCTCTCTCTCTCTCTCTCTCTGTGTCTTTGCACCGCTCTGTTTCTGTGTGAATTATTCTCTCTCTCTCTCTCTTTTTGCACCGCTCTGTTTCTGTGTGAATTATTCTCTCTCTCTCTCTCTGTGTCTTTGCACCGCTCTGTTTCTGTGTGAATTATTCTCTCTCTCTCTCTCTCTTTGCACCGCTCTGTTTCTGTGTGAATTATTCTCTCTCTCTCTCTCTTTGTGTCTTTGCACCGCTCTGTTTCTGTGTGAATTATTCTCTCTCTCTCTCTCTCTGTGTCTTTGCACCGCTCTGTTTCTGTGTGAATTATTCTCTCTCTCTCTCTCTCTTTGCACTGCTCTGTTTCTCTGTGAATTATTCTCTCTCTCTGTCTCTTTGCACCGCTCTGTTTCTGTGTGAATTATTCTCTCTCTCTCTCTCTTTGCACCGCTCTGTTTCTGTGTGAATTATTCTCTCTCTCTGTCTCTTTGCACCGCTCTGTTTCTGTGTGAATTATTCTCTCTCTCTCTCTCTTTGCACCGCTCTGTGTCTGTGTGAATTATTCTCTCTCTCTCTCTCTCTGTGTCTTTGCACCGCTCTGTTTCTGTGTGAATTATTCTCTCTCTCTCTCTCTTTTTGCACCGCTCTGTTTCTGTGTGAATTATTCTCTCTCTCTCTCTCTGTGTCTTTGCACCGCTCTGTTTCTGTGTGAATTATTCTCTCGCTCTCTCTCTTTGCACCGCTCTGTTTCTGTGTGAATTATTCTCTCTCTCTCTCTCTCTTTGCACCGCTCTGTTTCTGTGTGAATTATTCTCTCTCTCTCTCTCCCTCTTTGCACCGCTCTGTTTCTGTGTGAATTATTCTCTCTCTCTCTCTCTCTTTCTCGGCACCGCTCTGTTTCTGTGTGAATTATTCTCTCTCTCTCTCTCTGTCTCTTTGCACCGCTCTGTTTCTGTGTGAATTATTCTCTCTCTCTCTCACTCTGTCTCTTTGCACCGCTCTGTTTCTGTGTGAATTATTCTCTCTCTCTCTCTCTCTTTCCACCGCTCTGTTTCTGTGTGAATTATTCTCTCTCTCTCTCTTTTTGCACCGCTCTGTTTCTGTGTGAAGTATTCTCTCTCTCTCTCTCTCTCTCTTTGCACCGCTCTGTTTCTGTGTGAATTATTCTCTCTCTCTCTCTCTCTTTGCATCGCTCTGTTTCTGTGTGAATTATTCTCTCTCTCTCTCTCTTTGCACCGCTCTGTTTCTGTGTGAATTATTCTCTCTCTCTCTGTCTCTTTGCACCGCTCTGTTTCTGTGTGAATTATTCTCTCTCTCTCTCTCTCTCTCTCTCTTTCTCTGCACCGCTCTGTTTCTGTGTGAATTATTCTCTCTCTCTCTCTCTCTCTTTGCACCGCTCTGTTTCTGTGTGAATTATTCTCTCTCTCTCTCTCTTTGCACCGCTCTGTTTCTGTGTGAATTATTCTCTCTCTCTCTCTCTCCTTGCACCGCTCTGTTTCTGTGTGAATTATTCTCTCTCCCTCTCTGTCTCTTTGCACCGCTCTGTTTCTGTGTGAATTATTCTCTCTCTCTCTGTCTCTTTGCACCGCTCTGTTTCTGTGTGAATTATTCTCTCTCCCTCTCTGTCTCTTTGCACCGCTCTGTTTCTGTGTGAATTATTCTCTCTCTCTCTCTCTCTCTTTGCACCGCTCTGTTTCTGTGTGAATTATTCTCTCTCTCTCTCTCTCTCTCTCTTTGCACCGCTATGCTTCTGTGTGTATTATTCTCTCTCCCTCTCTGTCTCTTTGCACCGCTCTGTTTCTGTGTGAATTATTCTCTCTCACTCTGTGTGTCTTTGCACCGCTCTGTTTCTGTGTGAATTATTTATTCTCTCTCTCTCTCTCTCTCTCTCTCTTTGCACCGCTCTGTTTCTGTGTGAATTATTCTCTCTCTCTCTCTCTCTTTGCACCGCTCTGTTTCAGTGTGTATTATTCTCTCTCTCTCTCTCTCTTTGCACCGCTCTGTTTCTGTGTGTATTATTCTCTCTCTCTCTCTCTCTTTGCACCGCTCTGTTTCTGTGTGAATTATTCTCTCTCTCTCTCTTTGCACCGCTCTGTTTCTGTGTGAATTATTCTCTCTCTCTCTCATCTCTTTGCACCGCTCTGTTTCTGTGTGAATTATTCTCTCTCTCTCTCTCCTTGCACCGCTCTGTTTCTGTGTGAATTATTCTCTCTCTCTCTCTCTCTCTTTGCACCGCTCTGTATCTGTGTGAATTATTCTCTCTCGCTCTCTGTCTCTTTGCACCGCTCTGTTTCTGTGTGAATTATTCTCTCTCTCTCTCTCTCTCTTTGCACCGCTCTGTATCTGTGTGAATTATTCTCTCTCGCTCTCTGTCTCTTTGCACCGCTCTGTTTCTGTGTGAATTATTCTCTCTCTCTCTCTCTCTATCTCTCTCTCTTTGCACCGCTCTGTTTCTGTGTGAATTATTCTCTCTCTCTCTGTGTCTTTGCACCGCTCTGTTTCTGTGTGAATTATTTTCTCTCTCTCTCTCTCTTTGCACCGCTCTGTTTCTGTGTGAATTATTTTCTCTCTCTCTCTCTCTTTGCACCGCTCTGTTTCTCTGTGAATTATTCGCTCTCTCTCTCTCTCTCTCTCTCTTTGCACCGCTCTGTTTCTGTGTGAATTATTCTCTCTCTCTCTCTCTCTGTCTCTTTGCACCGCTCTGTTTCTGTGTGAATTATTCTCTCTCTCTCTCTCTCTTTGCACTGCTCTGTTTCTGTGTGAATTATTCTCTCTCTCTCTCTCTTTTTGCACCGCTCTGTTTCTGTGTGAATTATTCTCTCTCTCTCTCTGTGTCTTTGCACCGCTCTGTTTCTGTGTGAATTATTCTCTCTCTCTCTCTCTTTTTGCACCGCTCTGTTTCTGTGTGAATTATTCTCTGTCTCTCTGTGTCTTTGCACCGCTCTGTTTCTGTGTGAATTATTCTCTCTCTCTCTCTTTGCACCGCTCTGTTTCTGTGTGAATTATTCTCTCTCTCTCTCTCTCTCTTTGCACCACTCTGTTTCTGTGTGAATTATTCTCTCTCTCTCTCTCTGTCTCTTTGCACCGCTCTGTTTCTGTGCGAATTATTCTCTCTCTCTCTCTCTCTCTCTCTTTCTCTGCACCGCTCTGTTTCTGTGTGAATTATTCTCTCTCTCTCTCTGTCTCTTTGCACCGCTCTGTTTCTGTGTGAATTATTCTCTCTCTCTCTCTGTGTCTTTGCATCGCTCTGTTTCTGTGTGAATTATTCTCTCTCTCTCTCTCTTTCCACCGCTCTGTTTCTGTGTGAATTATTCTCTCTCTCTCTCTCTTTGCACCGCTCTGTTTCTGTGTGAAGTATTCTCTCTCTCTCTTTGCACCGCTCTGTTTCTGTGTGAATTATTCTCTCTCTCTCTCTCTCTCTGCACCGCTCTGTTTCTGTGTGAATTATTCTCTCTCTCTCTCTCTCTCTTTGCACCGCTCTGTTTCTGTGTGAATTATTCTCTCTCACTCTGTGTGTCTTTGCACCGCTCTGTTTCTGTGTGAATTATTTTTTCTCTCTCTCTCTCTCTCTCTCTTTGCACCGCTCTGTTTCTGTGTGAATTATTCTCTCTCTCTCTTTGCACCGCTCTGTTTCTGTGTGAATTATTTTCGCTCTCTCTCTCTCTTTGCACCACTCTGTTTCTGTGTGAATTATTCTCTCTCTCTCTCTCTCTTTGCACCGCTCTGTTTCTGTGTGAATTATTCTCTCTCACTCTGTGTGTCTTTGCACCGCTCTGTTTCTGTGTGAATTATTCTCTCTCCCTCTCTGTCTCTTTGCACCGCTCTGTTTCTGTGTGAATTATTCTCTCTCTCTCTCTCTCTCTTTGCACCGCTCTGTTTCTGTGTGAATTATTTTCGCTCTCTCTCTCTCTTTGCACCACTCTGTTTCTGTGTGAATTATTCTCTCTCTCTCTCTCTCTTTGCACCGCTCTGTTTCTGTGTGAATTATTCTCTCTCACTCTGTGTGTCTTTGCACCGCTCTGTTTCTGTGTGAATTATTCTCTCTCCCTCTCTGTCTCTTTGCACCGCTCTGTTTCTGTGTGAATTATTCTCTCTCTCTCTCTCTCTCTTTGCACCGCTCTGTTTCTGTGTGAATTATTCTCTCTCCCTCTCTGTCTCTTTGCACCGCTCTGTTTCTGTGTGAATTATTCTCTCTCTCTCTCTCTCTCTTTACACCGCTCTGTTTCTGTGTGAATTATTCTGTCTCTCTCTCTCTCTCGTTGCACCGTTCTGTTTCTGTGTGAATTATTCTCTCTCTCTCTCTCTCTCTTTGCACTGCTCTGTTTCTGTGTGTATTATTCTCTCTCCCTCTCTGTCTCTTTGCACCGCTCTGTTTCTGTGTGAATTATTCTCTCTCTCTCTCTCTCTTTGCACCGCTCTGTTTCTGTGTGAATTATTCTCTCTCCCTCTCTCTCTCTTTGCACCGCTCTGTTTCTGTGTGAATTATTCTCTCTCACTCTGTGTGTCTTTGCACCGCTCTGTTTCTGTGTGAATTATTCTCTCTCTCTCTTTGCACCGCTCTGTTTCTGTGTGAATTATTTTCGCTCTCTCTCTCTCTCTCTCTCTCTCTTTGCACCGCTCTGTTTCTGTGTGTATTATTCTCTCTCTCTCTCTTTGCACCGCTCTGTTTCTGTGTGTATTATTCTCTCTCTCTCTGTCTCTTTGCACCGTTCTGTTTCTGTGTGAATTATTCTCTCTCTCTCTCTCTCTTTGCACCGCTCTGTTTCTGTGCGAATTATTCTCTCTCTCTCTCTGTCTCTTTGCACCGCTCTGTTTCTGTGTGAATTATTTTCTCTCTCTCTCTCTGTCTCTTTGCACCGCTCTGTTTCTGTGTGAATTATTCTCTCTCCCTCTCTGTCTCTTTGCACCGCTCTGTTTCTGTGTGAATTATTCTCTCTCTCTCTCTCTTTGCACCGCTCTGTTTCTGTGTGAATTATTCTCTCTCTCTCTGTGTGTCTTTGCACCGCTCTGTTTCTGTGTGAATTATTTTCTCTCTCTCTCTCTCTCTCTCTCTTTGCACCGCTCTGTTTCTGCGTGAATTATTCTCTCTCTCTCTCTCTCTCTTTGGACCGCTCTGTTTCTGTGTGAATTATTTTCTCTCTCTCTCTCTGTCTCTCTTTGCACCGCTCTGTTTCTGTGTGAATTATTCTCTCTCTCTCTGTCTCTTTGCACTGCTCTGTTTCTGTGTGAATTATTTTCTCTCTCTCTCTCTCTCTCTCTCTTTGCACCGCTCTGTTTCTGTGTGAATTATTTTCTCTCTCTCTCTGTCTCTTTGCACCGCTCTGTTTCTGTGTGTATTATTCTCTCTCTCTCTCTGTCTCTTTGCACCGCTCTGTTTCTGTGCGAATTATTCCCTCTCTCTCTCTCTCTCTTTGCACCGCTCTGTTTCTGTGTGAATTATTCTCTCTCTCTCTATCTCTCTCTCTTTGCACCGCTCTGTTTCTGTGTGAATTATTTTCTCTCTCTCTCTCTCTCTCTCTTTGCACCGCTCTGTTTCTGTGTGTATTATTCTCTCTCTCTCTCTGTCTCTTTGCACCGCTCTGTTTCTGTGCGAATTATTCCCTCTCTCTCTCTCTCTCTTTGCACCGCTCTGTTTCTGTGTGAATTATTCTCTCTCTCTCTATCTCTCTCTCTTTGCACCGCTCTGTTTCTGTGTGTATTATTCTCTCTCTCTGTCTCTTTGCACCGCTCTGTTTCTGTGCGAATTATTCCCTCTCTCTCTCTCTCTCTTTGCACTGCTCTGTTTCTGTGTGAATTATTCTCTCTCTCTCTCTCTCTTTGCACCGCTCTGTTTCTGTGTGAATTATTCTCTCTCTCTCTCTCCTTGCACCGCTCTGTTTCTGTGTGAATTATTCTCTCTCTCTCTCTCTTTTTGCACCGCTCTGTTTCTGTGTGAATTATTCTCTCTCTCTCTCTCTGTGTCTTTGCACCGCTCTGTTTCTGTGTGAATTATTCTCTCTCTCTCTCTCTCTTTGCACCGCTCTGTTTCTGTGTGAATTATTCTCTCTCTCTCTCTCTCTCTCTCTGTGTCTTTGCACCGCTCTGTTTCTGTGTGAATTATTCTCTCTCTCTCTCTTTTTGCACCGCTCTGTTTCTGTGTGAATTATTCTCTCTCTCTCTCTCTCTCTCTTTGCACCGCTCTGTTTCTGTGTGAATTATTCTCTCTCTCTCTCTCTCTCTTTGCACCGCTCTGTTTCTGTGTGAATTATTCTATCTCTCTCTCTCTTTGCACCACTCTGTTTCTGTGTGAATTATTCTCTCTCTCTCTCTCTCTCTGTGACTTTGCACCACTCTGTTTCTGTGTGACTTATTCTCTCTCTCTCTCTCTTTGCACCACTCTGTTTCTGTGTGAATTATTCTCTCTCTCTCTCTCTTTGCACCGCTCTGTTTCTGTGTGAATTATTCTCTCTCTCTCTGTGTGTCTTTGCACCGCTCTGTTTCTGTGTGAATTATTTTCTCTCTCTCTCTCTCTCTCTCTCTTTGCACCGCTCTGTTTCTGCGTGAATTATTCTCTCTCTCTCTCTCTCTCTTTGGACCGCTCTGTTTCTGTGTGAATTATTTTCTCTCTCTCTCTCTGTCTCTCTTTGCACCGCTCTGTTTCTGTGTGAATTATTCTCTCTCTCTCTGTCTCTTTGCACTGCTCTGTTTCTGTGTGAATTATTTTCTCTCTCTCTCTCTCTCTCTCTCTTTGCACCGCTCTGTTTCTGTGTGAATTATTTTCTCTCTCTCTCTGTCTCTTTGCACCGCTCTGTTTCTGTGTGTATTATTCTCTCTCTCTCTCTGTCTCTTTGCACCGCTCTGTTTCTGTGCGAATTATTCCCTCTCTCTCTCTCTCTCTTTGCACCGCTCTGTTTCTGTGTGAATTATTCTCTCTCTCTCTATCTCTCTCTCTTTGCACCGCTCTGTTTCTGTGTGAATTATTTTCTCTCTCTCTCTCTCTCTCTCTTTGCACCGCTCTGTTTCTGTGTGTATTATTCTCTCTCTCTCTCTGTCTCTTTGCACCGCTCTGTTTCTGTGCGAATTATTCCCTCTCTCTCTCTCTCTCTTTGCACCGCTCTGTTTCTGTGTGAATTATTCTCTCTCTCTCTATCTCTCTCTCTTTGCACCGCTCTGTTTCTGTGTGTATTATTCTCTCTCTCTGTCTCTTTGCACCGCTCTGTTTCTGTGCGAATTATTCCCTCTCTCTCTCTCTCTCTTTGCACTGCTCTGTTTCTGTGTGAATTATTCTCTCTCTCTCTCTCTCTTTGCACCGCTCTGTTTCTGTGTGAATTATTCTCTCTCTCTCTCTCCTTGCACCGCTCTGTTTCTGTGTGAATTATTCTCTCTCTCTCTCTCTTTTTGCACCGCTCTGTTTCTGTGTGAATTATTCTCTCTCTCTCTCTCTGTGTCTTTGCACCGCTCTGTTTCTGTGTGAATTATTCTCTCTCTCTCTCTCTCTTTGCACCGCTCTGTTTCTGTGTGAATTATTCTCTCTCTCTCTCTCTCTCTCTCTGTGTCTTTGCACCGCTCTGTTTCTGTGTGAATTATTCTCTCTCTCTCTCTTTTTGCACCGCTCTGTTTCTGTGTGAATTATTCTCTCTCTCTCTCTCTCTCTCTTTGCACCGCTCTGTTTCTGTGTGAATTATTCTCTCTCTCTCTCTCTCTCTTTGCACCGCTCTGTTTCTGTGTGAATTATTCTATCTCTCTCTCTCTTTGCACCACTCTGTTTCTGTGTGAATTATTCTCTCTCTCTCTCTCTCTCTGTGACTTTGCACCACTCTGTTTCTGTGTGACTTATTCTCTCTCTCTCTCTCTCTCTTTGCACCGCTCTGTTTCTGTGTGTATTATTCTCTCTCTCTCTCTCTTTTGCACCGCTCTGTTTCTGTGTGAATTATTCTCTCTCTCTCTCTCTCTCTTTGCACCGCTCTGTTTCTGTGTGAATTATTCTCTCTCTCACTGTGTTGCTGTATCTCCCTCTCTGTCGCTTCTGTCTTTTCTCTATTTTGATCCCTCCTGCTGTCCTCTCTAAGCCTCAATCTGATCACCCTTCAGTCTCTGAGAAGATTTCCGGACTGTTCCATTTTCTTTGGTTGTTCTGACCTCTCAGAGCTTGAAATGTCATGTTGAGGTTGTTGGTGAGTTCTTCTTCTGGAGCACTGTGTCGAGTTGTAGTCACCTTGTCATGGGAAGGATGCTGGTGAACTGGAGAGGTTTCAGGTAAGATTTACCAGGCTGTTGCTGGGGACAGAGGGTTTGAGTTATATGGAGAAGATGGATTGGCTGGGACTTTCCTCACTGAATCTTAGGTGGTTGAGGGGTGACCTTACAGAAATGTATAAAATAATGAGTGGTATAGACAGGGTACATGGCAGGTGCCTTTTCCCGAGGATTGGGGATTTCAAACTAGGCGACATTTTTAAGGTGGGAGGAGAAAGCTTTCGAAAAGACAGGAGGGACAACTTTTTCACACAACGGATGGTTGGTGTGTGGAATGAGCTTCCAGAGGAAGTGGTGGGTGTGGGGACAGTTACAACGTTTAAAAGACACATAGATAGGAAAAAGTTTGGAGGGACATGAGCCAGGAGCAGGCAGCTGGGACTAGTTTAGTTTGGGATCATGATTTGGATAGACTGGTTCGACTGAAGGGTCTGTTTCCATGCTGTATGCCTCTATGGCCTTCTCCAGTGCCTCTGTATCCTTATTACGATATGGAGCCCTCAACTGTGTACAGCATTCCCAATGGGATATGGAGAATGGAATTGTATGTGGTATTCACAGTGGAATGTGGAGCCTGGAACTGTGCATGGTATTCCCAGGTGGATATTGACACTGGAACGGTGCACGTTATTGCCAACAAGATGTGGAGGTAGGAAACATGCAGAGTATTCCCAGTGGGATAGAGTGAGGGGACTGTGTAAGTGTTCCCAATAGGATGTGGAGACAGGATTGGTGTACACCTCTCCCAGTGGAATACAGAGACAGGAAGTGGAATGCAAAGATGGAAACAGTGTGCAGTTTTCCCAGTGGGATGTGGACTCAGGAAAGATGTACAGGTTTCCAGTGAGTTACAGAGATGGGAAGTGTACAGTATTCCCAGTGAAATGTAGAGACCAGAAAGATGTACAGTTTTCCCAGCGGAATACAGAGACAGGACTGAGGTACAGTATTCCTAGTGGGATCCAGAAACAGGAATAGTGTCTACTTTCCCCAATGAGATACAGAGACGGGCACAGTGTCCAGTTTTCCCAGTGAGAAAGAGGCCGGAATGAATTACAGTTTTCCCAGGCAGATGCGGAGACAGGGAAGATGCACAGTTTTTCCACTGGAATACAGAGGTAGGAACCATGAACAATTTACCCAGCAGGATACAGAGATCGGAATGATGTAAGGTTTTCCCAGTGATATAGAGAGACTGGAGTGGTGGGATGCAGAGACAGGAAAGGTGTACAGTTTTTCCTGTTTAATACAGAGATAGGAACGGTGTCCAGTTCTCCCAGTGAGATGCAGAGACGGGAACAATGTACAGTTTTCCCAGTGGGCTACAGAATGGGCACATGTACAGTTTTCCTGGTGGGATGCAGAGACAGGAATGGTGTCCAGTTTTACCAGTGGGATACATGGACGGGAACGTTCCCTCCGCACTGACCCTGAGATGGTGCCCGCTCCCTCAGTGCTGATCCTGTGATGATGCCTGTTCCCTCCGCACTGACCCTGAGATGGTGCCCGCTCCCTCAGTGCTGATCCTGAGATGGTGCCCGCTCCCTCAGTGCTGATCCTGTGACGATGCCTGCTCCCTCAGTGCTGATCCTGTGACGATGCCCGCTCCCTCAGCACTGACCCTGTGACGATGCCCGCTCCGTCTGCACTGACCCTGAGATGGTGCCCGCTCCCTCCGCACTGACCCTGAGATGGTGCCCGCTCCCTCAGTGCTGATCCTGTGACGATGCCTGCTCCCTCAGCACTGACCCTGTGACGATGCCCGCTCCCTCAGCACTGACCCTGTGACAATGCCCGCTCCGTCTGCACTGACCCTGAGATGGTGCCCGCTCCCTCTGCACTGACCCTGAGATGGTGCCTGCTCCCTCAGCACTGACCCTGTGACAATGCCCGCTCCGTCTGCACTGACCCTGAGATGGTGCTCGCTCCCTCTGCACTGACCCTGAGATGGTGCCTGCTCCCTCAGCACTGACCCTGTGACGATGCCCGCTCCCTCGGTGCCGGGATACGTGACAGGTCTGTAATCTCTGCAGTGGGGTCTTGTAGGGATGACCCCTGGAAGATGAGTTTCTGGAGCTCCAGCTGTATGTGTGCCCATGTGGTGTGAGCTGTTGACAGTCGGTGTGCCTTTCTCCACTCCCGAGCTGTACTGTCGTCCTGCTGCCTCGAGGTCCCTCTCATCTCACAGCCATGGCTCTGGTTAACCCTCAGAAACCACAAACCAACGCCCAACCTTCCTCCCGAGGACAGCTGAAGAGAAGCTGTCATTTCCTGCAGTGTCTTACAGTGCCTGCTGTTCAGAGACACACCGGCCTGTGACAGCGAGTGAAGCCAGCATTCCCTCTTGCTTCAGGTGAGGAGACTGTGCCTACTGAGCAATGTCAATGTGGTTCCCCACACCCCCCCCCACCCCCCGCCCCCTGCAAGGCAGCCCACCTTCCTCCGCCTGCCACAGATATTCACAAACCGCGTCAAGGCGAGGTGGGAGGGGGATGGGTCAGACTGTGAGAAGCTGTTCCGGGGAGGGCAAGGGAGATCACACAGCGCCAACAGGCATCAAACAGCACGAACATTCAGAGCTCAGGACGCAGGTTGCAACACCGCGCTGTCGGAGGGTCAGTGCTGAGGGAGCGGGCACTGTCGGAGGGTCAGTGCTGAGGGAGTGGCCACTGTCGGAGGGTCAGTGCTGAGGGAGTGCGCACTGTTGGAGGGTCAGTGCTGAGGGAGCGGGCACTGTCGGAGGGTCAGTGCTGAGGGAGCGGGCACTGTTGGAGGGTCAGTGCTGAGGGAGCGCCGCGCTGTCGGAGGGTCAGTGCTGAGGGACCGCCGCACTGTCGGAGGGTCAGTGCTGAGGGAGTGGCCACTGTCGGAGGGTCAGTGCTGAGGGAGCGGGCACTGTCGGAGGGTCAGTGCTGAGGGAGCGGGCACTGTTGGAGGGTCAGTGCTGAGGGAGCGGGCACTGTCGGAGGGTCAGTGCTGAGGGAGCGGGTACTGTTGGAGGGTCAGTGCTGAGGGAGCGGGCACTGTCGGAGGGTCAGTGCTGAGGGAGCGGGCACTGTCGGAGGGTCAGTGCTGAGGGAGCGGGCACTGTCGGAGGGTCAGTGCTGAGGGAGCGCCGCACTGTCGGAGTGTCAGTGCTGAGGGAGTGGGCACTGTTGGAGGGTCAGTGCTGAGGGAGCACCGTACTGTCGGAGGGTCAGTGCTGAGGGAGCGGGCACTGTCGGAGGGTCAGTGCTGAGGGAGCGTCGCACTGTCGGAGGGTCAGTGCTGAGAGAGTGGGCACTGTTGGAGGGTCAGTGCTGAGGGAGCGCCGTACTGTCGGAGGGTCAGTGCTGAGGGAGCGGGCACTGTCGGAGGGTCAGTGCTGAGGGAGCGGGCACTGTCGGAGGGTCAGTGCTGAGGGAGCGGGCACTGTCGGAGGGTCAGTGCTGAGGGAGCGGGCACTGTCGGAGGGTCAGTGCTGAGGGAGCGGGCACTGTCGGAGGGTCAGTGCTGAGGGAGCGGGCACTGTCGGAGGGTCAGTGCTGAGGGAGCGGGCACTGTCGGAGGGTCAGTGCTGAGGGAGTGGGCACTGTCGGAGGGTCAGTGCTGAGGGAGCGCCGCACTGTCGGAGGGTCAGTGCTGAGGGAGTGGCCACTGTCGGAGGGTCAGTGCTGAGGGAGCGGGCACTGTCGGAGGGTCAGTGCTGAGGGAGCGGGCACTGTCGGAGGGTCAGTGCTGAGGGAGCGCCGCACTGTCGGAGGGTCAGTGCTGAGGGACCGCCGCACTGTCGGAGGGTCAGTGCTGAGGGAGCGGGCACTGTCAGAGGGTCAGTGCTGAGGGAGCGGGCACTGTCAGAGGGTCAGTGCTGAGGGAGCGGGCACTGTCGGAGGGTCAGTGGTGAGGGAGCGGGCACTGTCAGAGGGTCAGTGCTGAGGGAGTGGGCACTGTCGGAGGGTCAGTGCTGAGGGAGCGGGCACTGTCGGAGGGTCAGTGCTGAGGGAGCGGGTACTGTCGGAGGGTCAGTGCTGAGGGAGCGGGCACTGTCGGAAGGTCAGTGCTGAGGGAGCGGGCACTGTCGGAGGGTCAGTGCTGAGGGAGCGCCGCACTGTCGGAGGGTCAGTGCTGAGGGAGTGGGCACTGTTGGAGGGTCAGTGCTGAGGGAGCACCGTACTGTCGAAGGGTCAGTGCTGAGGGAGCGGGCACTGTCGGAGGGTCAGTGCTGAGGGAGCGTCGCACTGTCGGAGGGTCAGTGCTGAGGGAGTGGGCACTGTTGGAGGGTCAGTGCTGAGGGAGAGCCGTACTGTCGGAGGGTCAGTGCTGAGGGAGCGGGCACTGTCGGAGGGTCAGTGCAGAGGGAGCGGGCACTGTCGGAGGGTCAGTGCTGAGGGACCGGGCACTGTCGGAGGGTCAGTGCTGAGGGAGCAGGCACTGTCGGAGGGTCAGTGCTGAGGGAGCGGGCACTGTCGGAGGGTCAGTGCTGAGGGAGCAGGCACTGTCGGAGGGTCAGTGCTGAGGGAGTGGGCACTGTCGGAGGGTCAGTGCTGAGGGACCGCCGCACTGTCGGAGTGTCAGTGCTGAGGGAGCGCCGCACTGTCGGAGGGTCAGTGCTGAGGGACCGCCGCACTGTCGGAGGGTCAGTGGTGAGGGAGCGGGCACTGTCAGAGGGTCAGTGCTGAGGGAGCGGGCACTGTCGGAGGGTCAGTGCTGAGGGAGCAGGCACTGTCGGAGGGTCAGTGCTGAGGGAGCAGGCACTGTCGGAGGGTCAGTGCTGAGGGAGCGGGCACTGTCGGAGGGTCAGTGCTGAGGGAGCAGGCACTGTCGGAGGGTCAGTGCTGAGGGAGCGGGCACTGTCGGAGGGTCAGTGCTGAGGGAGCGCCGCACTGTCGGAGGGTCAGTGATGAGGGAGCGCCGCACTGTCGGAGGGTCAGTACTGAGGGAGTGCCGCACTGTCGGAGGGTCAGTGCTGAGGGAGCGGGCACTGTCAGAGGGTCAGTGCTGAGGGAGCGGGCACTGTCGGAGGGTCAGTGCTGAGGGAGCAGGCACTGTCGGAGGGTCAGTGCTGAGGGACCGCCGCACTGTCGGAGGGTCAGTGCTGAGGGAGCAGGCACTGTCGGAGGGTCAGTGCTGAGGGAGCGGGCACTGTCGGAGGGTCAGTGCTGAGGGAGCGGGTACTGTCAGAGGGTCAGTGCTGAGGGAGCGGGCACTGTCGGAAGGTCAGTGCTGAGGGAGCGGGCACTGTCGGAGGGTCAGTGCTGAGGGAGCGCCGCACTGTCGGAGTGTCAGTGCTGAGGGAGTGGGCACTGTTGGAGGGTCAGTGCTGAGGGAGCACCGTACTGTCGGAGGGTCAGTGCTGAGGGAGCGGGCACTGTCGGAGGGTCAGTGCTGAGGGAGCGTCGCACTGTCGGAGGGTCAGTGCTGAGGGAGTGGGCACTGTTGGAGGGTCAGTGCTGAGGGAGAGCCGTACTGTCGGAGGGTCAGTGCTGAGGGAGCGGGCACTGTCGGAGGGTCAGTGCTGAGGGAGCGGGCACTGTCGGAGGGTCAGTGCTGAGGGAGCGGGCACTGTCGGAGGGCCAGTGCTGAGGGAGCAGGCACTGTCGGAGGGTCAGTGCTGAGGGAGCGGGCACTGTCGGAGGGTCAGTGCTGAGGGAGCAGGCACTGTCGGAGGGTCAGTGCTGAGGGAGTGGGCACTGTCGGAGGGTCAGTGCTGAGGGACCGCCGCACTGTCGGAGTGTCAGTGCTGAGGGACCGCCGCACTGTCGGAGGGTCAGTGCTGAGGGAGCGGGCACTGTCAGAGGGTCAGTGCTGAGGGAGCGGGCACTGTCGGAGGGTCAGTGCTGAGGGAGCAGGCACTGTCGGAGGGTCAGTGCTGAGGGACCGCCGCACTGTCGGAGGGTCAGTGATGAGGGAGCGCCGCACTGTCGGAGGGTCAGTACTGAGGGAGTGCCGCACTGTCGGAGGGTCAGTGCTGAGGGAGCGGGCACTGTCAGAGGGTCAGTGCTGAGGGAGCGGGCACTGTCGGAGGGTCAGTGCTGAGGGAGCAGGCACTGTCGGAGGGTCAGTGCTGAGGGACCGCCGCACTGTCGGAGGGTCAGTGCTGAGGGAGCAGGCACTGTCGGAGGGTCAGTGCTGAGGGAGCGGGCACTGTCGGAGGGTCAGTGCTGAGGGAGCGGGCACTGTCGGAGGGTCAGTGCTGAGGGAGCGGGCACTGTCGGAGGGTCAGTGCTGAGGGAGCGGGCACTGTCGGAGGGTCAGTGCTGAGGGAGCAGGCACTGTCGAAGGGTCAGTGCTGAGGGAGTGGGCACTGTCGGAGGGTCAGTGCTGAGGGAGTGGGCACTGTCGGAGGGTCAGTGCTGAGGGAGCGGCTGCTGTCACTTTGATAAATGCAGATTACATTCACCCCAAAATTACGTCTCTTTCCTTAGCTGGTTTTCCTTAAAACCATTCTGGCAAACATGTCTGATGAAGGGTCAAATCATGCTCTTTGTCTGTCTCCTGTTTCAGTCTCCCTCTGTGTCTCTCTCTGTCCCTCCCTCTCTCTCTCTCTGACTCCCTGTGTCTTTCTCTGTTCCTCTCTGTCCCTCCGTCTCTTTCTCTGTGTGTCTCTCTCTGTCTGTGTGTCTGATAATCTGTGTCTTTGTGTCTGTCTCTTTGTTCACTGTCTGTCTACATCTCTCCCCGTCTCTCTCTCTCAGTCTCTCTCTGACACTCTGTGTCCCACTCCCTCTCTCTCTCTCTATGTCTGTCCACCTCCCTCTCTCTCTGTATCTCCCTGTGTTTGTGTTTCATACAGATAGTCTGATGGTCCGCTGGAATTGTGTTTATGTGTGTGTGTGTGTGTGTGTGTGTGTGTGTGAGAGAGAGAGAGAGAGAGAGGTGGGGGGTGGGGAGTGGCGAGTGGGCAGAAAGGAAGTGATAGATTCTGATGTGGAACTGAATCCCCAGATGAAACACAGTGTGGTTGGTTGGGTGAGGGTGGGGGTGGGGGTGGGGGATAAAGTCTGTAGGGTTTCGGGACGGAAGTGAGACCTTGTGACATGTGAGCAGCGAACTCGTGTGCTCCCGAGCTGGCTGCTATTCCCCCAAGTGTGGCAACACCTCTTCACTCATATTGTGGAGGGGCTTCTTGGGGACCGCCACCTCTCTTCACTCCAATTCCACCGCTGCCCGCTTTGCCAACACTGTCCTAGTGACTCCTCAGCACCAGTCCCCACTAACCTCACTGTTCAACGGGGGCAGGATTGGGCACTGCTGCGATGCCCACCATGACCAATCAGCCTGGTACTGTTCATGAGATTGGGGCAAGACCAATGCAAAAAGTGGGCATGTGGGAGGGGAAGGGAGAGCCCATATGGATGGGGCCCGGTCTACGATGCCTCCCACAGTCAAATAACTGTTCACTAAAGTCGAGGATGAGGGACGCTCGAATGTAACTGTTTGGAAGCTTTGCTGCAACGTGTATCTGGAAGGTGTTGGGATGGAGGGGGTGGGGGCAAGATAATGTGGTTTCTTGTGATATTCCCCCACTCTCCGGGACCTGACACATCATCCTGAAAATCTGGCTTCAGCCACATTCTCCATCTGTGTTACAGTCATACAGTAGCCCTGGTATCAGATAACATGGGCTCTAACTGTCCCCCTCCTTATCACCAAGGCCAGCACACTGCTCTGCCCATCGCCTGTCAGCACAAGATGGAGAGAGAGAGAGTCTCGGTGGGAGGGGAGAGAGAGAGAGAGACTTGGAGGGAGAGAGAGAGAGAGACTTGGAGGGGGGATAGAGAGAGACAGAGAGAGAGTTTGGGAGGGAGGGAGAGAGAGAGAGAGACTTGGAGGGGGGATAGAGAGAGACAGAGAGAGTTTGGGAGGGAGGGAGAGAGAGTGAGAGAGAGAGTCATGGAGGGGGGATAGAGAGAGACAGAGAGAGAGTTTGGGAGGGAGAGAGAAAGCGAGAGACTTGGAGGAAGTGAGAGAGAGAGAGACAGCGACAGAGAGAGGGGGAGAGACTGGGAGACTGAGTGAGAGCGAGAGATAGAGAGTGGTTGAGAGGGGGAAAGAAATGGAGAGTGAATGAGAGGGAGAGACTTAGACAGAGAACGGGTGAGAGAAAGAGTCTGGAAGAATGAGTGAGAGGGAGATGCAGAGGATGGAGAGAGATCATTCAGAGAAGAGAGAGAAGGAGAGACTGGGAAAATGAATGGAAGGGTGAGATGGAGAGTATGTGTGAGAGAGAGAGAAAGAAACAGGGAGAGTGAATGAGGAGGAGAGACATTGACAGAGCGAGGGTGAGAGAGGGAGTCTGGGAGGGTAGGTGACAGGGAGAGATGGGAAGAATTAGAGAGGAAGAAACGGTGAGAGTGAATGAGCTGAAGAGACAGGGAGATAGAGAGAGGGTGAGAGAGTGAGACCAGGAGAGTCAGTGAAAAGGACAGAGTGAGTGAGTCAGAGGAAAAAATAGAGATATATCCTCACTTCATCTCTGTCTCTGTATCTGTCTCTCTCTCTGTCTTTGGCTTCACCTCTTTGTATCTCCTTCTCTGTCTTTTTTTCTCTCTCACTGTCTGTCTCCTCTGTGCCTCTCTCTCTCTCTCTCTCTCTCTCTGTCTCTCTCACTGTCTCTCTCTCTCTTACACACTGTCTTTCTCTGTCTCTCCCTAGCACTTTCTCTCTCTCTCACTCTCACTCACTGCCTCTCTCCCTCTCTCACTGTCTCTCTCTATCACTCTATCTCTCACTCTCTCTTTTTCTCTCTCTCACTGTCTATCTCCTTCTCTGTGCCTTTCTCTCTCTCCCCTTCTTTGTGTCTCCACTCTCTCTCTCTCTCTCTCTCACTGTCTCTCTCACTGTCTCTCTCACTCGCTCTTACACACTGTCTTTCTCTGCCTCTCCCTGGCACTTTATCTCTCTTTCTCTCTTTCTCTCTCTCTCTCTCTCTCTCACTGTCTCTCTCACTATCTCTCTCTCTCTCTTACACACTGTCTTTCTCTGTCTCTCCCTGGCACTTTATCTCTCTTTCTCTCTCTCTCTCTCTCTCTCACTGACTCTCTCTCTCACTATCTCACTCTCACTCACTGCCTCTTTCCCTTTCTCACTGTCTCTCTCTGTCTGTCTCTCTCTCTCTCACGTGCTGGCGGTCATCATGGATGTGTCCAGGAGCAGCCCTTGTCGATCCTTGTGGATATTTGTTTCTTTTTGCCCACATCCCTCGTTGCAGTCCCTGCCTGACCTTCATTCTTCGCACATCTCCTTTCTATGTCTGTCTCTGGCTTTCACGTTTGGTCTCATTGACCTGGGCAGTGACCCAGGACATGGTAGCCTCTTAATGCACCGTCAAAACATTGCGGACTCAGGGACTACTCCACAGATTTCTACAAGTAAACAGGCAGTGCTGACGGAGTGGGCACTGTCGGAGGGTCAGTGCTGAGGGAGTGGGCACTGTCAGAGAGTCAGTGCTGAGGGAGTGGGCACTGTCGGAGGGTCAGTGCTGACGGAGTGGGCACTGTCGGAGGGTCAGTGCTGAGGGAGTGGGCACTGTCAGAGAGTCAGTGCTGAGGGAGTGGGCACTGTCAGAAGGTCAGTGCTGAGGGAGCGGGCACTGTCGGAGGGTCAGTGCTGAGGGAGTGGGCACTGTCGGAGGGTCAGTGCTGAGGGAGTGGGCACCGTCAGAAGGTCAGTGCTGAGGGAGTGGGCACTGTCAGAGAGTCAGTGCTGAGGGAGTGGGCACTGTCAGAAGGTCAGTGCTGAGGGAGCAGGCACTGTCGGAGAAGGTCAGTGCTGAGGGAGCGGGCACTGTCGGAGGGTCAGTGCTGAGGGAGCGGGCACTGTCAGAGGGTCAGTGCTGAGGGAGTGGGCACTGTCAGAGAGTCAGTGCTGAGGGAGTGGGCACTGTCGGAGGGTCAGTGCTGACGGAGTGGGCACTGTCAGAGAGTCAGTGCTGAGGGAGCGGGCACTGTCAGAGGGTCAGTGCTGAGGGAGCAGGCACTGTAGGACGGTCAGTGCTGAGGGACCGGACACTGACGGAGAGTCAGTGCCGAGGGAGTGCTGCACTGTCGGAGGGCCAGTGCTGACGGAGCGGGCACTGTAGGACGGTCAGTGCTGAGGGAGCGGGCACTGACGGAGAGTCAGTGCTGAGGGAGTGGGCACTGTAGGACGGTCAGTGCTGAGGGAGCGGGCACTGTCGGAGGGTCAGTGCTGAGGGAGCGCTGCACTGTCGGAGGGTCAGTGCTGAGGGAGCGCTGCACTGTCGGAGGGTCAGTGCTGAGGGAGCCGGCATTGTTCAGCTGGAATGAGACAGTAAACCAGAAACCCCCTGTCTGCTCTCTTGGGTGGATGTAAAAGTCCCCACAGCCCCCCTTATAACAAGGTCTTGGTCAGCGAGTTTCCCCGGATCTTGCTTCGTATCAAATTCTTTTTGTTGTAGCAAATCTGCCGAGTAATTTCTCGGTTTCTACATCTCTCACTGTAAGCATCAGGTTTGTGAATGATTAATGAAGCAGCCTCCTTACATCACCTTTCTCTAACAATGTGTGAATCCTCTCTAGGCAGATAAGTGACTGAGTCTCGTCTTCCAGCCCCTTGACCATTATCTCCCTCTCCGTCTCCCTCTCTCTCTCCCTCTCCGTCTCCCTCTCTCTCTCCCTCTCTCTCTCCCTCTCCGTCTCCCTCTCTCTCTCCCACACACTGCCTCCCTCTCTGTCACTCTGCCCTCCCTCTGCTTGTCACTCTCTGTTTACATCTCTCTCCCTCCTTCTCTCTCTCTCTGTCTGTCTCCCACCATCTCTCCCTCTCTACCTCTCTCCCTGATTATACCCCTGTCTCCATTGCACCCTCTCTCTCAGTCTCCCTTTCCCGCACTCTCTACCTCTTTCTCTATCTCTCACCCCTTCTCGCTCTGTGTCCCTCTCCACATCTGTATGTCTCCCTGTCTCACCCCCTCTTTCTCCATGTCTGACTGACACCTTCTCACCATGTCCCTCCCCCTCCCTCTGCATTGCCCCTTCTCTCTCATGCCTTCGCACTTCCTCTCTCTCTGTCTATGTCTCACATACCTCGTCCGCACCATCTCTGCCTCACTGCCACTCTCACTGTCTCTCCCTTTATCAATAACCACCCACCACCCCCACTTTCCTTGCCTGCCTCCTCCCAGCACTCACTTCCTCTTTTACCCTGGGCTCTCCCCACCCTTGTGTGGGGCGGGTGCAGCATTTGAGGGAGGGGCTGACAGATAAAGCTGGGTCAACATCTGTAGGAATCTCACACACCCCCCCCACACACACACACTCACACACACAGACACACACACACAAACACAGACAGACACACTCACACACACACACACACCCACACACACACACTCACACACTCTGTCTCACACACACCCACACACACGCACAGACACACACACACATACAGACACACACTCACACACACACACACTCACACACTCTGTCTCACACACACAAACACAGACAGACACACTCACACACACACACACACACACACAAACACAGACACACACACACACACACACACACACACACACACACTCACACACACACACACACACACACACACACACACACACAATTTCCGGGCAGTCACACTGTGAGATAACAGGAGAGAAACCCGGCCTGTACTGAAGGCAGCACTGTGGCCCTGGGAGACTGGTCCTGTGCCACAGCTGTCAACGGGTTTTAAAGAATGGGAAGAATGCGGAAAGACAGGGGAATCTCTGAGACTGGAGTTCTCACAGCGAGGCCGAGCCCTCCCTAGTGTCAGGGTCAGCTGCAGTGAGGCAGGAAACTGGTATGACAGGGTGGCACTCAGGAACTGGAGGATATTAATGAAAGACTGTTACACAGGAACAGAAGGCCATTCAGCCCCCATCCTCGATCCTGTTACACAGGAACTCGAGGCCATTCAGCCCCCATCCTCAATCCTGTTAAACAGGAACTGGAGGCCATTCAGCCCCCATCCTCGATCCTGTTAAACAGGAACTGGAGGCCATTCAGCCCCCGTCCTCAATCCTGTTAAACAGGAACTGGAGGCCATTCGGCCCCCGTCCTCGATCCTGTTAAACAGGGGTGGTGTGATTCCTGTTTGTCATTTTATTTTCGTCTCCCCCGACTGTGCCTTCCGCTGCATAGTCAAATGGGGTGCTCCGCTTCCTGTCTGCAACCCTTCCCCTCCCCTCCCCTCCCCTCACCCCCCAACCCTGCCATCATGTGGTTGTTCTTTTGTGACCCCCCCACCCTGGGTGTGGGATGGGTCCCATCAGGCCATGTGCAGTTGGCCAAGTGAGGCTTTGCAGCTGCCAATTGCATTTGGGGTGAAGGGGCTTGTGTTTGCAGTGCGTGTGGGTGTATTGGTGGTGGGGGGGGGTATTCTGGGAGAAGTGGGGAGGGGCTGGACAGTGAACTAGCACTGACAGGCTGCCTCCTATCGTCAGTGGGTGGAGCTGGCTGGCCGTAAACATCTGTTGGAAATGGAGGATTGAAAGCCAGAGATCGGGGGAGAGAGGGAGAGAGAGGGAGCGAGGCAGAGAGAGAGGGAGAGAGCTGAACCCATACATACATACACAGAGGAGCATGTGGTGCCTGCACTGTACCTCCCCGAGAACCCGGTCCATCCTACACCGCAGACTCTCCAGATGGTAAGCAGCCCTGCCAGGCAGCCCCTGCAAACAGCACCAGAGTCTCTGATCACTGGCATCCTCTCCACACACCTCCCCCCCCATCCCATCCCCCCAACACACACGGGATTCCCGGGAATCTCATCTGTTCCCTAGCAACTTCTCCAGCCTCTCCCCTCCCATCTCCCCCACCCCAACATCTCTGCGTCTCTGTCAACAGAGTATTTCCATCCCTCTTTCTCACCATCTCACTGTCTCTTTCTCTCTTTCTGTATCCCTCTCTTCTCTTTATTTTTCTTTCCCTCTATCTATGTGTCTCTCTTTCTCTCCCTCACTGCTTGTCACTGTCGCTTTCTGACCATATCTCTCTATGTCTATTTTTTCTTATCTCTCTGTTTTTCTCTCTTACCCCCTCTCTATTCCTCTCTCTCTCTCTCTCTTTCCTTCTCTCCCTCCATCAGCCTCTCTCTCTCTCCTTCTCTCCCTCTGTCAACCTGCCTCTCCCTCCTCTCTCTCTCTTTCCTTCTCTCCCTCCATCAGCCTCTCTCTCTCTCTCTCTCCTTCTCTCCCTCTGTCAACCTGCCTCTCCCTCCTCTCTCTCTCCCTTTCCTTCTCTCCCTCCATCAGCCTCTCTCTTTCTCTCTCCTTCTCTCCCTCTGTCAACCTGCCTCTCCCTCCTCCCTCTCTTCCTCTCCCTCCAGCCTGCTGTCTCTCCCTGCCCCTCCTCTATTATCCATGTCAGATTATTTCTTTTTCAGTGGTGCCCCCACCCTCCCCTATCACTCTCAACTCTCTGTTTAACTGTGTCCTGGGCCCCTCACTCCCAACCCGCACCCCCCCACCCCCCCAACACACACACACACACACACACACACACACACACACACACACACACACACACACACACATACACACACACACACACAGAGTCACATACAGACACACACACACTGTCATACACACACTCTTACACTCACACATACACACACACGCTCGCACACAGACATGCGCACACACACTGTCACATACAGACACACACACACTCTCACACTCACACATACACACACACGCTCGCACACAGACATGCGCACACACACTGTCACATACAGACACACACACACACTGTCATTCACACAGACACATATACACACACACACTCACCCAGACACACACTGTCATTTGCACTGTCACATACAGACACACAGAAAAACACACACACACACATACACACACACACACACACACACAGTCACATACAGACACACACACACACTGTCATACACACACTCTCACACTCACACATACACACACACACTCGCACACAGACATGCGCACACACACTGTCATACACACATTCACACGGACACGTATACACACACACACTCACCCAGACACACACTGTCATTTGCACTGTCACATACAGACACACAGAAAAACACACACACACACACACACACACACACACACACACACTCACATATAGTCTCACTCACACACTTCCTTACACACAGTCTCTCTCTCACACATTCACTCACTCGTACTCAGTCTCACTTACCTGTTCGTTCACACGCACTCTTTCTCACATGCAGTCTCTCTCTCACACACACACACACACACACACACACACTCTGTGTCACACATACTCTGTCTCACATGCAGTCTCTCTTACACACACATACTCTCACACACACACACTCTCTCACACATACTCTCTCTCACACACATTCTCTCACATACACTCTCACACTCTCTCTCACACACACACACACACACTTTCACACGTTCTCTCTCTCATGCACACACACACACACACACACACACACACACACACACAGTGTCACGCATACTCTGTCTCACATGCAGTCTCTCTTACACACACATACTCTCACACACACACTCTCTCACACATACTCTCTCTCTCACACAGACACACACTTTCACACGTTCTCTGTCTCACGCACTCACACATGCACACGCGCACACGCACACACACACACATACGCACACACTCTCTCACCACGCACACACACACACACTCTCTCACCACGCACACACACACACATACACGCACACTTTACCTCTCTCACACACACTCTCTCACACATACTCTCTCACTCACTCACATACTGATCTGAAGATGAAGATATGGGGGTGGAGAGGACAGTCTGACACTGGGTGAAATGCTCATTGGGAGATCCCCTGCTGAAGTGATGGATCGAATGGCCTCTTTCTCGACTGGAAGAGCTCTGTGATCCTGACTCCCAGTGTAGGTTGACTTCTACGTCAGGCTTGGGAATTTGAGTGGTACACAAATCCCAGATTCTGACCCCCACACCCAATCAGTGAGATTCCTGACACACAACATGATTGTTAAAAAGGGATTTTTCAGGAGATCTCACTGTCTGGGCTGACATTTCTTCCATGTCCCTAATTACCCCTCCAAGGAGGTGAGCTGCACCTTGACCCGCTGCAGTCCCCGTGAGATGTAGGGACACCCCGCACTGTGCCCCCGCTAGGAAGGAAGGCGCAGGATTCCGACCCTGACAACACTGATGGAACGGGCCTGTTATGGTTCCCAATCGGGATGGTGTGGGCGAGGTACTCGAAGGGGGACTTACCCGCTGCATCAGCCACTCGTCACCCTTCTGGTGGGGGATGGGGGTGGGGGGTAGAGGTGGCGGGTTTGGAAGGTGCTGCCGGAGGAGCCTGGGCACGTTGCTGCATTGTGTCTCGCAGAAAGCGCACCATGTTGCTGTGCATCGGCAGGGGAGGGAGGGGGTGTTGAAGGTCGGGGTTAGTGTGTCGACCAAGTGTTGGGGGCGAAGTGTGGACAGAGGGAGTGAGTGTTGAAGGTGGCGGTATAGCGTGCAGATTGAGCAGACAGGGGGCTGCTCTGTCCTGAATGGTGTTGAGCTTCTCGAGTGTTGTTGGAGCTGCCCCCATCCAGGGCAAGTGGGGAGTATTCCATCACACTCCTGACTTGTGCTTTGTCGGTTTGGTTGTTGGGGGGGGGGTAGTCGGGAAGATAATTTCTTGCAGGATTCCCAGCCTCTGACCTGCTGTTGTATCTGCAGTATAGGTATGGGGCTGATTCACAGTTCAGTTTCTGGCCAATGGTAACCCCCAGTGGGAGACTCAGTGAGGGGTAGCAGCATTGAACTTCAAGGAGGGTGGGGGCAATGGTTAGATCTCTTGGAGATGGTCATTGCCTGACCCTCAGGTGCCCCAGTGAGATGAGGCAGTGGGGAACCAGAGGCAAAGGATTATTTTTGAGCTGCTGTGATCTCAGATGTTCTTCCCGAAACGGTTGGGAAGCAGATTCCACAGGAACTTGCAGAGTGGGGCAAATTCCAGGGTGAGGGAGGGGAGGAGTGCAGACAGAATGAGAGAGAAAAGAATTACAAGACTGTGGGAGAAAGATTGGGCACAGGGAGTGAGTGCATCCAATCGTTCAAAGAGCCAGACCAGGATTGATGGGTTGAATAGCCTCCTGCTGCGTTGTCTTTCCTTCCTATCCTGACAGATTGAATTTCCTCTGTAAGATTGATGAGCAGGGAGCCCCTTCCCAAAGGGAAGGAGTTCAGAAAGGGGTAACGGAGGGAGAGTGAGCAACCATAGGGCAGGGGATAGAGAGAGAGTGAGAGGCAGGGATAGAGAGAGTGTGAGAGTCGGGGATAGAGAGAGTGTGAGAGTCAGGGATAGAGAGAGTGCGAGAGTCGGGGATAGAGAGAGTGCGAGAGTCGGGGATAGAGAGAGTGTGAGAGTTGGGGATAGAGAGAGTGTGAGAGTCGGGGATAGAGAGAGTGCGAGAGTCAGGGATAGAGTGAGTGTGAGAGTCGGGGATAGAGAGAGTGCGAGAGTCGGGGATAGAGAGAGTGTGAGAGTCGGGGATAGAGAGAGTGAGGAAGTTAGGGATAGTTAGAGTATGAGAGTCAGGGATGGAGAGCATGTGATAGTCAGAGATAGAGAGAATCTGAGAGTCAAGAATAGGGAACGTGTGAGAGTCAGGGATGGAGAGAATGTGATAGTCAGGGCTAGTCAGAGTGTGAGAATCAGAGATTGAGAGAGTGTGAGAGACGGGGATAGAGAGACTGAGAGAGACGGGGATAGAGAGACTGAGAGAGACGGGGATAGAGAGACTGAGAGAGTCAGAGACGGAGCGAATGTGAGAGTCAGAGATGAAGCAAGTGTGAGAGTCAGAGATAGAGTGAATGTGAGAGTCAGGGATAGAGAGAAAATGAGAGTCAGGGATAGAGAGAGTGTGAAAATCAGGGATAGGGAGAGTGAGAGAGTCAGGGATAGAGTGAGTGTGAGAGTTATGGTTAGAGAGACTGCAAGAGTCAAGGATAGAGAGAGTGTGAAAGTCAGAGATAGAGAGAGTTTGAGAGTCAGAAATAGAGAAAGCACGAGAGTT
Organism: Stegostoma tigrinum; assembly: GCF_030684315.1. Classification (NCBI taxonomy): domain Eukaryota; kingdom Metazoa; phylum Chordata; class Chondrichthyes; order Orectolobiformes; family Stegostomatidae; genus Stegostoma; species Stegostoma tigrinum. The sequence continues at coordinate 2,959,304 of NC_081402.1, forward strand.
GGATAGAGAGAATGTGAGTCGGAGATAGAGACAAGGAGAGAAAGTCTGGGATATAGATGAGGCTAAAGGATAGTGAGAGGGAACAAGAGTGGGAATCACAGATTGAGGGACTGTGAGGGTGACTGTCAGAGTGTGGGATAGAGCAGGGAATGAGAGTCGGAAGACAGAAAGAACATAGTGGAGAGCTGATCTACGGAACAAAGTGAGGGGGAGAGTGTTTGTGGATGGGTGGGAGTGTATATGCATTGGTGTGGGAGTTTATATGGAGCTGGGGGGTGTGTATATGGAGCAGTGGTGTGTATACACAGAGCTTGGGTGTGTGAGTATGGAGTGGGGATATATATATATATATATATATATATATGGAATTGGGGTGCGCATATGGAGCTGGGTGTTTATAAACAGAGCTGGTGTGTGTGTATATGCGGAGCTGTAGTGTTTCTATATGGAGTGGGGCTGTGTCTATATGGAGCTGGGAGTGTGAGCATGCGGAGTTAGGGTGTGTATACATGGAATTGGGATGTGTATACATGGAGTTGGGGTGTGTGTATGGAGCTGGAGTGTGTGTACATGGAGCCAGGGTGTGAGTATATGGAGCTGGGGTGTGTATATGGAACTGATGTGCTTGTGTGGAGCTGGTCTATGTATATATGGAGCTGGAATGTGCATATATGGAGTTGGAGACATAGAGCTGGGGTGTGTGTATATGGTGCTGGGAGTGTATAGACGGAGCTGGGTTTTTGTAAAAGGAGTTGGGCCATGTGTACTGAGCTGGGGTGTGTATATGGAGCTGGGGTGTGAATATGGAGCTGGGGTGTGAATATGGAGCAGGTGTGTGTGTATATCGAGCTAGGGTGTGAATATGGAGCAGGTGTGTGTGTATATGGAGCTGGTATGTGTATATGGAGCTAGTGTGTGTGTATATGGAGCTGGGGTGTGAATATGGAGCAGGTGTGTGTGTATATGGAGCTGGTATGTGTATATGGAGCTAGTGTGTGTGTATATGGAGCTAGTGTGTGTGTATATGGAGCAGGTCTGTGTGTACTGAGCTGGGGTATTTGTATATGGAGCTGGGGTATTTGTATATGGAGCTGGTATGTGTATATGAAGCTAGTGTGTGTGTATATGGAGCTGGGGTGTGAATATGGAGCAGGTGTGTGTGTATATGGAGCTGGTATGTGTATATGGAGCTAGTGTGTGTGTATATGGAGCTAGTGTGTGTGTATATGGAGCAGGTCTGTGTGTACTGAGCTGGGGTATTTGTATATGGAGCTGGGGTATTTGTATATGGAGCTGGTATGTGTATATGAAGCTAGTGTGTGTGTATATGGAGCTGGGGTGTGAATATGGAGCAGGGGTGTGTGTATATCGAGCTGGGGTGTGAATATGGAGCAGGTGTGTGTGTATATGGAGCTGGTATGTGTATATGGAGCTAGTGTGTGTGTATATGGAGCTGGTGTGTGTGTATATGGAGCTAGTGTGTGTGTATATGGAGCTGGGGTGTGAATATGGAGCAGGTGTGTGTGTATATCGAGCTGGGGTGTGAATATGGAGCAGGTGTGTGTGTATATGGAGCTGGTATGTGTATATGGAGCAGGTGTGTGTGTATATGGAGCTGGGGTGTGTGTATATCGAGCTGGGGTGTGAATATGGAGCAGATGTGTGTGTATATCGAGCTGGGGTGTGAATATGGAGCAGGTGTGTGTGTATATGGAGCTGGGGTGTGAATATGGAGCAGGTGTGTGTGTATATGGAGCTAGTGTGTGTGTATATGGAGCTGGGGTGTGAATATGGAGCAGGTGTGTGTGTATATGGAGCTGGTATGTGTATATGGAGCAGGTGTGTGTGTGTATACGGAGCTAGGGTGTATATATGGGGCAGCTGTGTGTGTATATGGAGCTGGTATGTGTATATGGAGCAGGTGTGTGTGACTGTGGAGCAGGAGTGTGCGAATACGGGGCAGGTGTGTGTGTGTATACGGAGCTGGGGAGTGTATTCAGGGCAAGTGTGTGTGTATATGGAGC